>NC_054868.1:54956240-55256240 GCF_018320785.1 Cheilinus undulatus | reverse complement strand
TAGGGGTGCACCGATCGATCAGCCAAAATCAGTATCGGTGCCGATTTCCTTAATTTTAGGAGATCGGCGACTGGCTGATCCTTGTAAATAAGATCGGTGGATAAGATCGGTGTCATATTCTTCTACCTACTAAAATGTGAAAAATGAAAGACTAAAGGAACTGATATAATCTAGTAGTTTGGACAGCAATGCTCTAAACTTTTCATTGATATTTGAGAGAACTACCTCGTGTGCAGTTAAAACAACAGGTTTGTATTGTTTCACGGGTATTGTTCAATGTTTTTCAATAAAATAAGATTGGAACATTGAGGGTGTATGCTGCCAGTTATAAAAAAAATCAGTATTGGCCAAAATCAGAATCGGCAGGTCAGGCTTTTTAGAGATCGGTGATCGGCCAGATAATTGCAATCAGTGCACCCGAGTTATGTAAATTATATTTTGTAACACTAGATAACTGAAAAAATAAAAACACATGACGTCTCCCTTCTCACCACAAAAAAAAAAAAAAGGATTCTTCCAATTAAAGTAGCACGTGCAACTGTTCGACCAATTGGATTTTGGTCAAACATGAGGTCATAGACCAATTAACTTCAGGCTGTCAGCCCTATTAACATGCTTTGCTTTTGCCACGACTGAAAATGAGACAGTTTAAATTGGACATGTTTTATAATAATAATAATAATAATAAAAAAAATAAACTTTATTTATATAGCACCTTTAAAAACAGATGTTTACAAAGTGCTTTAACAGACATGACAGCAACAAGAACTCAGGGATTCACAAAAAACAAAGAACAAATTAGCAATAAACCTGACAGAAAAGTCTTGGTAGTCAAACAGGAAACAAACTGCACAGTTAAAAGGAACAGGAAGCACGTAGATGATCCTGAGGGCCAATAAAACAAAAATGAGAAGATTAAAAGCAGAAAGAAAAGAAGGAACGGGTAAAATATTAAAAATAGAGAATACTGAGGTTGCAATGTATGTAAAGGTCAAGGATTAAAAGGGGAAAAACAGCAAAATGAGTAAAAGAGCAAAAATAAAAATAGGTTAAAGGAAGTGTCACATAAAAGCAGTTCTATAAAAGTGAGTTTTAAGGAGTGATTTAAAAGATGTTACTGAATCTGCTAGCCTTATCTCCTCAGGCAGGTCGTTCCAAAGTCGAGGGGCCCTGATAGCAAAGGCCCTGTCTCTTTAAGTGAAGTTTTCAGCTTATTTTGTCTTTTATCACTCCCAGGGTTTTATTTTCACACACCCTCTCAGTGTTTACACCCTTCACCTCTACCTTTACTTGATTGTTGGATTTACAGTTTCCAAATATCAGGATTTTTACTTTATAATTTAACAAATTTAACATTTACTTTTGTCAAACTACAGTTTTATTTTACTGAATTCTGTGATATGATCCAAAAGTTGTTGTAAATTCTCACCAGAACCCAAGATATTTGTGTCATTAGAAAAAAAAATATGAATTTAAATTTATTGGACATTTCAGAAAAACCGCTGATGTGAGGATGAATAAATCTGGACTAACACTGACCCCTCAGGGCCGCCGTACATAATCCAAACATTCTGACTGATACTCTCCCATCTTCACAACGTACTGTCTGTTTTATAGCAGGAAGTTATTTGTTATTAACTTGGTGATTGTTTTTTTTATAGACCATTAGAAAAGTCAACCAAGCAGCAAACAGCATCTCACCAGGGTTGTGGAGTAAGAACACCCTCCAAATAGAAGACTTCTATCTACTAAAAAGCATTTGTATTTTAATTTTCAGTCTTTATCATTAAAATAAAGATCTAGGCTACCGTTCATTTTTAAATCTAAAATTCTGATTTATTATCCATCATCTACTGCAGCCTCAATATCTGCGCTTACATGGAGCGCACATTTTCGTCAAAGGCGTTTTTATGGTTTGAGGAAGCTTTCCATCAGACCTCAGCCATGCCAGGGTTAATATTTAATGATCTACCGTTACTCACCCTCTTAGAGACTCCTCTGCCACAGACCACCAGACTACACCGGAACATGTCTCTTCTGTTTCCCTCTACAGTCTAATAAACTCTAATTCTCCTCTTTTATCATCTCAAACTGTCATTAGAAACTAAATCTACCTCTCAGTTTGATGCATGGAAGGTCGCGGACGCTGCTCCGGGTGGCGTGTTGTCGGCGCGTGTTGATGACGTCAGGATCCAGAACGTAACGGCCGCGTACCCTGGCGGCGGGAATCCGAATCTCCTCAGAAAACCAGTCAGTTTGAGAAACAGGTCTGGGGTCTTGGGTATGTGGGGTTTTACTGTACATTTAAAAGAAACTGTTAAATTTTAAAGTACTGTAGGCTCTCTTAGGAACTGTTAATGCTAAAAGTTGACATAAATGCTGGATCAACGATAGTTTATCTCATCTTAACAAGCAGGTCATTAGCCAGTTAGCCTAGCTTTTCCAGGCTCCATCATTAAACTTCACCACTGTGTGGTTTCCTTTTTAAATTATTGTCTTCACTGTTTTAGGGTCTGGAGGTTTGAGAACGAGTTCTACCAAGCTTCACATCAGGTAAAGATTCTGGCAGGGACAGTTTTAGCTGTTTTAGTCCTGGACAAAGACCAGTTTAAGACCGTCTCCCATTTAGCTAAAAGTATGGAAGCTCATCTCCAAATATTAAAAATTTTAAACTTAGATAAGTATTTACAACCAAAATATTAAATTGAAGTAAGTCATAATAAAGAGATAATTATGGGATGGGTCGAGACGTCATCATTATCACTTTTTCTTTTCAATGTATTTTATTAGAGTTTTCATGAATAGTATTTTGTATGAATATACAGTTAAAGTACAACACAGAACACCCCCCTTCTTCTCTGTGCTCTCTTTTGTTACCCTCCATCTCCAAGCTCTTATCTCATATAATAGTAAAGTCTAATCTGTAAGGATAAACAATATCATTGGTATGATATCAGTATATTAGTTCAAAGTAAAAATACTGGTCTATCCATCCATCTTCTAAGCCACTTATCCCATTGGGGTCATGGGATGGGCTGGAGCCTATCCCAGCTGTCATTTAGCGAGAGGCGGGGTACACCCTCGCCGGTCAGTCACAGGGCTGATATATAGAGACAGACAACCAGGCATGCTCACAGTCACACCTACGGCCAATTTAGAGTGATCAATCAATCTAACGAGAATGTTTTTTGGTGGTAGGACGAAGCTGGAGTACCTGGAGAGATCCCAAGCATGCACAGGGAGAACATACACACTCCACACAGAAAGGCCCTGATGGAGAAGTGAACCAGGGACCTTCTTGCTGTGAGGCAACAGCGCTAACCCCTGCACCACCATGCCGCCCTACTGGTTCATCAGATATGATAATTTCTGGAGATATTTACAGCTGATATATTGCTGATATATATTGATACATACCAGGAAGTGTAAATCATATTTCAGCCTTACATATCCTCAAAACATAGAACTGTACCATCAGGCATAGGTGTTACCTTGAGCACCAAACACTAGAGGAGGTCCACCGTGAGCCCCAAACATAAAACAATCACCAGACTGTCTACTTCCCTGTTCCTCTCTCAGCTCTGCTCACTCAGGGTGCTTCTCTTTACAAAGTTTTGTCCATCCTTGCCTCCTCTCTCCTCCACTGACCCAGAAATCATTCTACCTCCGCCATGATGAAGGATCTTCCAATTCCTGGAGGAGGCAAGGATGGAGGAGAGAGGAGGCTCCTGCAGGAGGCGAGGATGGAGGAGATAGGAGGATCCTGGAGGAGGCGAGGATGGAGGAGAGAGGAGGCTCCTGGAGGAGGCGAGGATGGAGGAGAGAGGAGGATCCTGGAGGAGGCGAGGATGGAGGAGAGAGGAGGCTCCTGGAGGAGGCGAGGATGGAGGAGAGAGGAGGCTCCTGCAGGAGGCGAGGATGGAGGAGAAAGGAGGATCCTGGAGGAGGCGAGGATGGAGGAGAGAGGAGGCTCCTGGAGGAGGCGAGGATGGAGGAGAGAGGAGGCTCCTGCAGGAGGCAAGGATGGAGGAGAGAGGAGGCTCCTGCAGGAGGTGAGGATGGGGGAGATAGGAGGATCCTGGAGGAGGCGAGGATGGAGGAGAGAGGAGGCTCCTGGAGGAGGCGAGGACAGAGGAGAGAAGAGGCTGCTGGAGGAGGCAAGGATGGAGGAGAGAGGAGGCTCCTGCAGGAAGCGAGGATGGAGGAGATGGGAGGATCCTGGAGGAGGCGAGGATGGAGGAGAGAGGAGGCTCCTGGAGGAGGCGAGGATGGAGGAGAGAGGAGGCTCCTGCAGGAGGCGAGGACAGAGGAGAGAAGAGGCTGCTGGAGGAGGCGAGGATGGAGGATAGAGGAGGCTCCTGGAGGAGGAAAGGATGGAGGAGAGAGGAGGCTCCTGGAGGATGGAGGAGAGAGGAGAGAGGAGGCTCCTGGAGGAGACAAGGATGGAGGAGAGAGGAGGCTCCTGGAGGAGGTGAGGATGGAGGAGAGAGGAGGCTCCTGGAGGAGGCGAGGATGGAGGAGAGACCTGGATCCTGGAGGAGGCGAGGCTGGAGGAGAGAGGAGGCTCCTGGAGGAGGCAAGGATGAAGGAGAGAGGAGGCTCCTGGAGGAGGCGAGGATGGAGGGGAGAGCTGGGTCCCAGAGGAGGCGAGGATGGAGGAGAGAGGAGGCTCCTGGAGGAGGTGAGGATGGAGGAGAGAGCTGGATCCTGGAGGAGGCGAGGATGGAGGAGAGAAGAGGCTCCTAGAGGAGCTCAGACCAAGGAAACACCAGTCTATCCTCCACGGAACTCAGGGGTAGAAAAGCCGCACCTCTGCACGGTTCATGACTGTTTATATTCTGACTGCACTTTTTTTCTTGAAATAAAACCCTAAACAATGATAGATTAAATAATGAATATGTTTATGTTTTAACTTCATACAGGATGATATAATCCTACAGAATTTCAGCCTCACTAAAGCAGAAGTTTGTTTGTTGTTCCTCTTTAACTGAAACAATCAGCATACACTGCGTTCCACATTATTATGCAAACAACATTTTTCTCTGATTTTATAAATATCAATGCAAATGACAGAATATATTTCAAGTCATCAACAGTTAGAGTATAATTCAAATGTTTTTGAACAAACTTCATAATGATAACTATTATTTTTTTTTAAATAAAAACCTCAAAATGCACATTTCCGTATGTTCCACATTATTAAGCAGGCCACAGGTTTCAGCAATCTGGGAAAGAAAAAGGATCTCTGCTGCTGAAAAGTGTCAAATAGTATAATGCCTTGGACAAGGAATGAAAACATTCGATATTTCAGGAAAAATTAAGCATGATCATCATACTGTGAAGAAATTTGTGGCTGATTCAGAGCACAGACGGGTTTGTGCAGATAAAGGCATAATGAGGAAGGTTTCTGACGGACAAACACATCAGATTAAGAGAGCAGATGCTAAAATACCATTACAAAGCAGCAAACAGGTATTTGAAGCTGCTGGTGCCTCTGGAGTCCCACCAACCTCAAGGTGTAGGATCCTCCAGAGGCTTGCAGTCGTGTATAAACCTACTATTCAGCCCCCCCTAACCAATGCTCACAAGCAGAAACGGTTGCAGTGGGCCCAGAAATACATGAAGACTCATTTTCAAACAGTCTTGTTGACTGATGAGTGCCGTTCAACCCTGGATGGTCCAGATGGAGGAGTAGTGGATGGTTGGTGGATGGCCACCATGTCCCAACAAGACTGTGATGTCAGCAAGGAGGGGGCGGAGTCATGTTTGGGCCGGAATCATGAGGAGAGAGCTGATAGGCCCCTTTAGGGTCCCTGAAGGTGTGAAAATGACCTCGGCAAAGTATCTAGAGTTTCTGACTGACCACTTTCTTCCATGGTACAAAAAGAGAATCGTGCCTTCTGTAGCAAAATTTTCTTCATGCATGACAATGCTCCATCTCATGCTGCAGAGAATCCCTCTGTGTCATTGGCTGCTATGGGCATAAAAGGAGAGAAACTCATGGTGTGGCCCCCATCCTCCCCTGACCTTTAACCCTACTGAGAACCTTTGGAGCATCCTCAAGCTAAAGATCTATGAGGGTGGGAGGCAGTTCACATCAGAACAGCAGCTCTGGGAGGATATTCTGACATCCTGCAAAGAAATTCAAGCAGAAACTCTCCAAAAACTCACAAGTTCAATGGATGAAGAATAGTGAAGGTGATATCAGAGAAGGGCTCCTATGTTAACATGGAACTTGGCCTGTTCAGATGTTTTTGATTGAAATAGCTTTGATTTCAGTAAATATGACCCCCTGATGCTGCAATTTCTACAAATGACCATTTTCAGTTCTTTACAACCTATAAAATGTTTTAAACAGCTGTTGTGCTTAATAATGTGGAACAGTGCATTTTGAGGTTTTTTATTTTTTTTTATTAATTTTTGTCATTATGAAGTTTGTTCAAAAACATTTGAATTACACTCTAACAGCTGATGACTAGAAAAATATTCTGATTGTCATTTGCATTAATATTTAGGAAAGTCAGAGAAAAATATCATTGAATATCAAATATCACATAATAATGTGGCATGCGGTGTAAACTCACAGAGCGCTGTGGTGGATTATTGACCAGATTACAGATTATGTGAAAGAGAGCCTCAGTTATCAGCTAATAACAGATCTGTAGCTCCATAGATGAGGATATTAACAATGACTGAATTTATAAACCAAAGTAATTCCACTGATAATCAGGTATGTAATGTAAAGAATGCTGTTCTTAATATATTTTTTTGCTAAATTTTTTTTTACTATTTTCATGGTAAGTCATCATAAAGGTTTTTGAAATGATTTTGAATTTGGGTCTTTCAGTGTTTGTGCTATGAGGGTGAATCAGCTGATCATCAGTAGCTGACATCGCTCAGACTGACGCTGTGAAGTGAAGGATTTCTCATTCTCTAAGTTGTGCCTCCTCTCTCCTCCTCTCTCTTCCTTGCATCTCTTTTTCAGTTCCTCACTGGGTGGAGCTACGACGTAAGGAAACGACGCGAACGGAGGAGGAAAGAAGGCTACCAAAATGTGAAATAAGAAAGACCTTCAGCCTCTTTTTGCATTGGAGACACTTGTACGCTAAGAAGAGGTGTGTAGATATTAGTATCAGGTAAGATGAGTTTGGACATTCCAGATATTGGCAAAAATCCAGTATCTTGCATCCCAAATTTATGGCTCCTTTCCTGTGTCCCATTCCTCTCTCTCTAATTCAAACTCTGCCCACTTTTATTTACTAATGGTATATAAGTAAAAAAAAAGTCAATGTAAAGATTTAAACTTAGTTTGTGGTAATGTAAAAAGACCAAGCAACATTTAGAACATTTAAGAGAAAGATCCAAAGCACTTTCAGCCAGAAATGTGCATTTTTTTCTTCATTTTACAGCTGCAATATTATTTTTTTGTACCAATTCTTTCTAAATCTTGATTTTTAACATTTTCAATATCTGCTTAAGTTTAAAAACATCAGAATTAAAATCATTCTGCATCACCTATACTCTATATAAAATATGGTACCAGGTAAATAATGAAACATATTTTGCTCAAACTGTTGTGTTTATTTGTATACAACATAAAGGATTGATACATGGAGTACCATTGTAACCGGTTCTTATACCACAAAGGCCCTTTGAAAATAGTTTTGGTCAGTTTGTATCTTAGTCAAAAAAATAATCTTACACCTTTTTTCCATCTGACAGCTCAAACTACAAAAAACTGTTAAAAGGAAAAAAAAATCTTATTTACATCCCCGATGAGTACAAAAATATAAAGTCATTGTGTCAAGGCATGCAGTGCAATATAAACATATGTACACATTAGGAATTATTAAATTCAGTTTTGTTATATACAAAAGAACTCACATGTAAATTTGATCTTGTACTTGTACTCTAAAATCCACAAATAAACTCCCTTCAGGATTTTTCCTGACATAAAGTTAAACAGAAGAAATACTTCTAAAGTTTTGTGCTCTAATGATAATAGAAAGAATACAAATGCATCAGTTTAGCCATACTACAAAGTTTCATACATTAAAAAGTGCAACAATGCTTATTTTTGATGTCAGTAACAATCTTTAAGAAGCAACAGCTTTGGCTTTGTGTACCAAAAAAGTTAGATGAGGCAGCAAATGACGTTTCAAGATACAGAAGCTTAAACCGTTTAATAATATCTGACAGATAATTCACAATAAATAAACCCAATATAAAAAAACACGCTGAAAAAAACATTTGAACCGTGTGTTGAAACATCGGGAGCCGAGTGCAGCAGCTCCGGGTAATGTTAGGTCTGATTTAGAGCTAAAAGTTCTGACAAGCTTGAAGCTGAACCCTGTGCACCAGCAGGACTTCATCTCTGTTTAAATTGTACCTGGGTTTAAATTTTACACCTAGGCTGGCGCAGGAGGAAGTTTGAACAGTCAGACTTAAAAATGTAACATGAGAGGAAAACGTTTGGGTCATAGAACACAACGGCGGGCTGTCTTGTTTACAGATCGATCAGTAGAAAGGCATGACTACGAGAGAGTGAGTCATTCATGGTAGTATGACAGACCTGCTGGAAGTTTCCTCAGACAGGGCGCCAATCACAAGGCTCCAGCAAGAAAGCTCTTTTTGAATTAGCAGAATAATTTCCCCTTAACACTGGCATGTGTTACCCATAAAATACATTTGGACATTTTTATAGGAATCCATCTGATCCATTGATTTTGCTCTGACCGACACCATGTTCCCTTGCCCACTGAATCTGTTTCTAAAGCTGAGTAGAAGTTGGTCAGAAGCTAAATGAGACCAAGGAAACAGACTGACTCTATTGACACCCAGCTGGTGCACTCGGCTCCAGTATTTTGAAACCTAGACAAGGTTTGAGAAAAAGAACGTTGATCCTTTCAGGTCATTTCCACCCGGAACTTCAAGATCAAAATTTCTTGGATGAAAACCAGGGGCCCCAAGAGTGTGGCGGTTCTGCATCCTTGGACTTTGGGCTTGGTTTCCAAAAACTGTTACATAATATCCATCTGAACTGTCGGGCACCCTTATCCTTGCATCACGGGCATTTTGCGGCATTCGTTGATGAGGCACTGGGCGCATTACGTTCTGAGGTTTCGCGTGGATGTTATAGTTACCAGAAGGAATTCTTCTGACTTGTCTGGGATCCCTCATACCAATGTTGACACCTGGGGGGGACACCTGTCCATAGTTGCGCGATCCCTGGTAGTTCACTGTTGAACCTCTGGCTCTAAGCACATGATTCTTTCCTGTAAAATCATCAATGTTGAGATCTGAACGGTTGAAATCAATATGGGGGCCTAAATGAGGATCCACCATGGGGTAGCTAGACCTTACTTGGGCCTTAGGTGACCTTGGATTACTGTACCCAAATCTGATATCTCTGTCTACATCCAAGTCAGGCATTTTCATGTGCATCCCTGGGATATCTGATATGCGATGTTTGTTTGAAGACCCTCTGAAATTGTGTGAGGGGTTTTCAATGTTAAGATTTGGAGATCTTAGATGCATCTGTGGGCTTCGCATGGCTACTTGAGGCATATTAAGGTCCATGTTTGGAGAAATAACCCTCGGGCCTGATATATTTCCTTGCATCTGTCGAGGTTTCATGTTAATTTTTGGAGGGGAAATATCTAGGTTTCCTGGTCTCATTGATGCACCAAAGTCAACATCAGACACTCCCCTAAGATCTGGGCTTCTAAACTCTGACATCTTGAGAGGAGGTAGCTTCATTTTTCTGTCTGACAAATCTAGACCAGCATGAGGACCTTGGAAGTGTCCTGAGGGGGCTTTCATATTAACATTTGGACCTCTTATTCCTCCTTTGATTTGAGGAGCATTGAAATTCATGTTTGGTTTTCCCATGTTGCCGTTAAATCCCAGAGTAGGACTTTTTGCATTGAGGTCTAACTTGGGACCTTTGAACTTAGCTTCAGGCAGATCCAAGTCTGGCATATTTATCCCAGGGCCCTTAAGTCTAGGCCCTGAAAGATTCATGTCTGGTAATTCCGCCTTCGGTCCTGATAAACCAAGGTCTGGTGCATTTAAGCTTGGCATCTTTAGTTTTCCTTTCATATTTGGCATTTTTAGGTCAGGCCCCTCAAGGCCACCATTTATGTCAACGTTGGGGCCCTTTGGCATCTTGATTTGAGGTTTTTTGAAATTTGCATCAGGGAGGCCAATATTGATATCTGGAGCGTTCATGTCTAACTTTGGAGTTTTAAGATCCATGTTCGGTAAGTCTAACTTGGGGGCATTGATTCCCCCTTTCAACTTTGGGGTTTTGAGATTGAGGTCTGGAGCTTTCAGGCCTGAATTAAGGTTTAGATTGGGCCCTTTTGGTAGTTTGGCATTAAGATCTGGTGCCTTAAGGTCAAAGTCTGGACCATCTAACTTTGGACCAGAAAGCCCCAAATCAGGCATTTTCAGATGTGGCATTTTTAGTTTACCTGATGGGCTGCCAAAATCAACATCTGGCATTTTAAGATCTGGCTTTGCTCCCTTGAGATTGATGTCAGGTGCATTTATGTCTGGAACTTCAAAATTGCCATCAATTTCAGGTCCTTTAAGGTTAGGCATATTAACTTTGGGCATCTTTAACTTGGGCATTTTCAGCTTGGCATTTGGTGAGTCAATATCGATATCTGGAGTGTTCACATCAAGCTTGGGAGCTTTGAGGTTCATGTTTGGTAAATTCAAATCAGGGGCATCAAGTCCCTTTATCTTTGGAGCCTTCAGATTCAAATCTGGTGTATTCAAATCTAGTTTGGGGGCTTTCAGATCAAGCTTGGGCATATTAATGTTTGGTGCTTTCAAGCCACCACTGAGATTTGGACCAGACACATCTAGATCAGGAGTTTTGAGGTCCAATTTTGGACCATCCAGTTTTGGTCCTGAGAGGCCAAAACCAGGCAAATTCAAGTTGGGTTTTTTGAATTTTCCTGATGGACCAGAAATATCAACATCAGGCATGTCTAAATCAGCTTTGGGTGCCTTGAGATTGAGATTGGGTGCGTTAAGATCAACATCTGGAATGTCCAGGTTGCCATCAATCTCAGGTCCTTTTATGCCTGGAAGACCAAATTTAGGCATCTTGAGTTTTGGCATTTTGAATTTCCCTTTGGGTGAACCAATGTCGATATCTGGTGCATTCAAGTCAAGTTTTGGAGACTTGAGGTCTATGTTTGGCAAGCTCAGGTCAGGGGCATCAATTCCACCCTTTATCTTTGGACCTTTGAGATCCAAATCTGGTGATTTTAGACCTGCATTGAGGTCCAAGTTGGGGCCATCCAGCTTTGGTCCTGAGAGGCCAAAACCAGGAAGGTTCAAGTTTGGCTTCTTGAATTTTCCTGATGGACCAGAAATATCAACATCAGGCATGTCTAAATCCGCTTTAGGTGCCTTGAGATTGAGATTGGGTGCATTTAGATCAACATCTGGAATGTCCAGGTTACCATCAAGCCCAGGTCCTTTTAGGCTTGGGCGACCAAATTTAGGCATCTTGAGCTTTGGGAATTTGAATTTCCCTTTGGGTGAACCAATGTTGACATCTGGTGCATTCAAGTCCAGTTTCGGAGACTTTAGGTCCATGCTTGGCAAGCTCAAGTCAGGAGCATCAATTCCACCCTTTATCTTTGGACCTTTTAGATCAAAATCTGGTGATTTCAGACCTGCATTGAGGTCCAAGTTAGGGCCATCTAGCTTCGGACCAGAGAGGCCAAAACCTGGAAGGTTCAAGTTTGGCTTCTTGAATTTTCCTGATGGTCCAGAAATATCAACATCTGGCATGTCTAAATCAGCCTTTGGTGCCTTGAGATTGAGATTGGGTGCATTTAGATCAACATCTGGAATGTCCAGGTTGCCATCAATCTCAGGTCCTTTCATGCCTGGAAGCCCAAATTTGGGCATCTTGAGTTTTGGCATATGAATATCAGGTCCCTTCAAGCCACCACTGAGATTTGGACCAGACACATCTAGATCAGGACTTTTGAGGCCCAAATTAGGACCATCCAGCTTTGGACCAGAGAGATTGAAGTCTGGCAGGTTCAAGTTTGGCTTCTTAAATTTTCCTGATGGACCAGAAATATCAACATCTGGCATTTCTAAATCAGCTTTAGGTGCCTTGAGATTGAGATTGGGTGCATTCAGGTCAACATCTGGAACATCCAAGTTACCATCAAGCCCAGGTCCTTTTAGGCTTGGGCGACCAAATTTGGGCATCTTGAGTTTGGGGAATTTGAATTTTCCTTTAGGGGAACCAATTTTGACATCTGGTGCATTCAAGTCAAGTTTTGGAGATTTAAGGCCCATGTCTGGCAAGCTCAAGTCAGGAGCACCAATTCCCCCCTTTATCTTTGGACCTTTGAGATCCAAATCTGGTGATTTCAGACCTGCATTGAGGTCCAAGTTGGGGCTATCCAGCTTCGGACCAGAGAGGCCAAAACCTGGAAGGTTCAAGTTTGGCTTCTTGAATTTTCCTGATGGACCAGAAATATCAATATCTGGCATGTCTAAATCAGCTTTGGGAGCCTTGAGATTGAGATTGGGGGCATTTAGGTCAACATCTGGAATGTCCAAGTTACCATCAATCTCAGGTCCTTTTAGGTTTGGACGACCAAATTTGGGCATCTTGAGCTTGGGCAGATTAATGTCTGGTCCATGTAAGCCACCACTGAGATTTGGACCAGACACATCTAGATCAGGAGTTTTGAGATCCAAATTTGGTCCTGAGAGTCCAAGACCAGGAAGGTTCAAGTTTGGCTTCTTGAATTTTCCTGATGGACCAGAAATATCAACATCAGGCATGTCTAAATCAGCTTTGGGAGCCTTGAGATTGAGATTGGGGGCATTTAGGTCAACATCTGGGAGGTCTACTTTACCATCAATCTCAGGTCCTTTCATGCCTGGTAGCCCAAATTTGGGCATCTTGAGTTTAGGCATATTCATATCAGGCACTTTTAGGCCACCACTGAGATTTGGACCAGAAATGTCTAGATCAGGAGTTTTAAGGCCCAAATTTGGACCATCAAGCTTTGGTCCTGAGAGGCCAAGACCAGGAAGGTTCAAGTTTGGCTTCTTGAATTTTCCTGATGGACCAGAAATATCAACATCAGGCATGTCTAAATCAGCTTTGGGTGCCTTGAGATTGAGATTGGGTGCATTTAGGTCAACATCTGGGAGGTCTACTTTACCATCAATCTCAGGTCCTTTCATGCCTGGAAGCCCAAATTTGGGCATCTTGAGTTTTGGCATATGAATATCAGGTGCTTTCAAGCCACCACTGAGATTTGGACCAGACACATCTAGATCAGGAGTTGTGAGGTCCAAATTTGGACCATCCAGCTTTGGACCAGAGAGGCCAAGACCAGGAAGGTTCAAGTTTGGCTTCTTGAATTTTCCTGATGGACCAGAAATATCAACATCAGGCATGTCTAAATCAGCTTTGGGTGCCTTGAGATTGAGATTGGGTGCATTTAGGTCAACATCTGGGAGGTCTACTTTACCATCAATCTCAGGTCCTTTCATGCCTGGAAGCCCAAATTTGGGCATCTTGAGTTTTGGCATATTAATATCAGGTGCTTTCAAGCCACCACTGAGATTTGGACCAGACACATCTAGATCAGGAGTTGTGAGGTCCAAATTTGGACCATCCAGCTTTGGACCAGAGAGGCCAAGACCAGGAAGGTTCAAGTTTGGCTTCTTGAATTTTCCTGATGGACCAGAAATATCAACATCAGGCATGTCTAAATCACCTTTGGGTGCTTTGAGATTGAGATTGGGTGCATTTAGATCAACATCTGGAATGTCCAAGTTACCATCAATCTCAGGTCCTTTTAGGTTTGGACGACCAAATTTGGGCATTTTGAGCTTGGGCAGATTAATGTCTGGTGCATTCAAGCCACCACTGAGATTTGGACCAGACACATCTAGATCAGGAGTTTTGAGGTCCAAATTTGGACCATCCAGCTTTGGTCCTGAGAGGCCAAGACCAGGAAGGTTCAAGTTTGGCTTCTTAAATTTTCCTGATGGACCAGAAATATCAACATCAGGTATCTCTAAATCAGCTTTGGGTGCCTTGAGATTGAGATTGGGTGCATTTAGGTCAACATCTGGGAGGTCTACTTTACCATCAATCTCAGGTCCTTTCATGCCTGGTAGCCCAAATTTGGGCATCTTGAGTTTTGGCATATTAATATCAGGTGCTTGTAAGCGACCACTGAGATTTGGACCAGAAATGTCTAGATCAGGAGTTTGGAGGTCCAAGTTGGGACCATCCAGCTTTGGACCTGAGAGGCCAAGACCAGGAAGGTTCAAGTTTGGCTTCTTGAATTTTCCTGATGGACCAGAAATATCAACATCAGGCATGTCTAAATCAGCTTTGGGTGCCTTGAGATTGAGATTGGGTGCATTTAGATCAACATCTGGAATGTCCAAGTTGCCATCAATCTCAGGTCCTTTTAGGTTTGGACGACCAAATTTGGGCATCTTGAGCTTTGGCAGATTAATGTCTGGTGCATTCAAGCCACCACTGAGATTTGGACCAGAAGTGTCTAGATCAGGAGTTTTGAGGTCCAAATTTGGACCATCCAGCTTTGGTCCTGAGAGGCCAAGACCAGGAAGGTTCAAGTTTGGCTTCTTAAATTTTCCTGATGGACCAGAAATATCAACATCAGGCATGTCTAAATCAGCTTTAGGAGCCTTGAGATTGAGATTGGGTGCATTTAGATTAACATCTGGAATGTCTAAGTTGCCATCAATCTCAGGTCCTTTTAGGTTTGGACGACCAAATTTGGGCATCTTGAGTTTTGGCAGATTAATGTCTGGTGCATTCAAGCCACCACTGAGATCTGGACCAGACACATCTAGATCAGGAGTTTTGAGGTCCAAATTTGGACCATCCAGCCTTGGTCCTGAGAGGCCAAGACCAGGAAGGTTCAAGTTTGGCTTCTTAAATTTTCCTGATGGACCAGAAATATCAACATCAGGCATGTCTAAATCAGCTTTAGGAGCCTTGAGATTGAGATTGGGTGCATTTAGATCAACAGCTGGAACGTCCAAGTTGCCATCAATCTCAGGTCCTTTTAGGTTTGGACGACCAAATTTGGGCATCTTGAGCTTGGTTGAACCAATGTTGATATTTGGAGTGTTCATGTTTAACTTTGGAGCTTTAAAGTCCATATCTGGTAAGTCCAAATCTGGGGCATCAATGCCACCCTTTATCTTTGGAGCTTTTAGACTTAGATCTGGTGTGTTCATATCTGTGTTTATGTCCACATTTGGCCCCCTTGGCAGATTTATTGAGGGAGCATCAATATCAGGAGCATCTATGCCTTTTAATTTAGGGGATTTCAGATCTAGTTCGGGTGTTTTCATTCCCGCATTGATATCCATGTCTTTTTTCTTTGGTAACGTGCCAAAGAGCTTAAACTTTGGCTTTTTGAACTTGCCAGAGGGAGCATGAATGTCCAGCTTACCAGAAGGCATATTGATGTCCATGTCTGGGGAATTTAGGTCAAGTTTTGGATCAATGCCAGGCATATCAATGCCCCCTTTAAACTTCCGCCCAGATAAATCCACATCTGGAGATTTTAACTCGTAATCTGGAACTGGAATGTCTGGTAAATCAAATTTGGGCATTGTAAACTTAGGAGCCTTGTATTTTCCAGAGGGACTACTAAGGCCAATACCGGCACCTAGATTTGGTCCTCTTATGTCAGCGTTTGGTAGGTTAGGTGCATGGATCCTCTCTTTTGCCTTTGGTGTTTTGAGACTAAGGTCAGGTGTTTCAATATTAGCTCTATTTTTGCCTGTGACCCCGAAATCAGGCAGCGAGAAATTACCAGATGGTGCATCCACATCCAGATCTGAAGATTTAAGATTGAACTTTGATTTCTTAAGTGGCACTTTGACTTCCCCTGTGTGCAAGTCAATGTCTGGTCCATCTAGATCAAGTTGTGGTGCATCAACACCTGGCATTCTTATGTCCAAGTCGGGGGATCTTCCTGACAGGCTGAGATTAGGTGATTCTATGTAATCTGAAGGGTCATCTACGTTGAGATCTGGGTTTCTCAGTTTCTTGGAAGGCTTGAGACTGAGTTTACCTGAGGGAACATCTACATCTGGTGCCTTGACCCCAAATTCTTGATCACCAATGGAGGGCTCAGAGAGGCCCAGATCTGGCACTTTAAATTTTGGCATTCTGTATTCCTCGTTCAGTCCTTCAATGCTGACTTTAGGAACACCACTGTCGAAGGATGGACCAGTGACATTCCCCCTGTTTACGTCTATCCCAAATTCAGGGGGGCTTACACCTGAACCTTTCAGGTTCCTACCCATTTCTGGAACTTTAAAGTTCCCATTGCTTTCCAGTGCAACTTGAGCACTTTCCAAATTAGGCATTTCCAAATCAATTGATGGGCTGTCAGTGTTTGGCAGCTGTATGCCTCCTGAAGCATTGACATTTGGACCCTGGGGTAATGTTCCAGAGAGATGGTAGTCTGGCGTGTCAAGCTGAGGGCTCTTGCCAGTGATTCGCAGTCTTGGTTGACCTCCGCTGAGAGAAGTCCCATTCATGCCAAGACCCATAGGTGGAAGATTCAGATTGCTGCCGTTCGTAAACTCTACCGTTCCATCAATGTCTGAATCCTCATCGGCATCTGTGCTAAGCTTCTTGGTTTTCAGAAGTCCAAAGTCAACTCCAAGTCGAGGCAGCCCTGTGTCCTGCTTTAGACTGACCCTGGATGAGCCTGGTCCAGTTGAGTCAGCAGTAGTGTCCCCATTCCCATCGAGCTCTTCAGTGCTGGGAAAATCACCTTTCATAAACTTCCTGATTTTGGCATTGTAGAGTTTGTTGTAGGAATCCTTCAGCATCTAGAAATGACAAATTGGTGACTTGAATGAATGTTACTACCAAGAGTACTTCTAACTTTTGTCTAGCAGTCTGGGTAGGGATGCATTTTAGTATCAGTAGATAAAAGTCAGTGTAATGCAGAATGAACGACATATACAGCTTCAATTTGGGTATTAAAAAACAGTCAAAATCATGTACAGGAAGAGCACAGGGGGAATTGTTTAGAGGTTTTCTGTTATTGAAAACTTTTCTTAAACTCTAAGTACTCGGGCATGTAGATTGTCAAGTGGTTAAAGGCGCGCACCATGTACACAGGCAGCTTGGTTTGAATCCGGCCTGTGGCCTTTTTACTGCATGTCTTTCCCCACTCCCTTCCCTGTTTCTGAGTCTATCCACTGTCCTTCCTCTTTCTAATAAAGGCACGCCAAATCCGAAAAATAAATCTTAAAAAAAAAAAAAAAAACTCTGAGTACTAAAGATGTGGGTCATGTTGTGGACCTCTGAATGACAGTAGTCAAAAATGATTACTGACTTTAGACTAGGGCTGGGAAATTAATCACAAATTAGATTAAATCACAATATGGCCTGCTGTAATATTCTAATCACAGACAGTGCAATATTTCTTTATCCTGAAATGTGTCAGAATACCAGATAGAGCTTTTTGCAGTGGATGTTTTATGCTCTACAGCAGTGTTATTCAACTCTGCTCAACCAAAGAGCCAAATTGTTGAAAAATACCTTTGCAAGAGCCACAATCTAAGTGGTAAAAAGTGGCAAAACCAGCATGAAGTAGCATTAAAAAATAAGTTAAAGGTGACAAAAATGGTCAAAAAGCATCAAAAATGGGTGAAAATGGGTGAAAATTGGGAGAAAATTTGGAAGATGGTCAGAAAGTAGCAAAAATGGTCCAAAAGTGGCTAAAAAAGAGTGAAAAGTGACTAAAATAAGCAGAAAGCAATCACAGGTAGCAACAATGGGCAAAAAAATAGGAAACAAGTGGTATGCAATGGCAAAGGGTAGCTTAAATGTCCAAATAGGGGCAAAAAAATGGTTGAAAAGGGCAAAATGGGGCAAAAATGGCAAAAAGAAGTAGCAAAAATTTAGGGGGAAAAAGGAAACAAGTGGTATTTAATAGCAAAAGGTAGCTTCAGTGGACAAAAAATGGTGAAAAAGAGCAAAAATTGGATTAAAGTGGAATAAGTGGGGGAAAAGTGGCAAAAGAAGTTGCAAAATGGCCCAAAAAAGGAAAAAGGTAGTAATTAATGGCAAACGATAGCTGAAATGGTTGATAAGTGGCAAAAATGTTGAAAATGGCAAAAAGGTTTTTTTTACGGTTTTCTGGGGGAATAATATTTCAGATTAAGAAATAAGAGTCAAAATGGCTTTTCTTTTTTTAAAGTTATTTATTCCTAGTTTTATTTATCTAATATGGTGCTCTTTTTAATAAAGAGTGATTTATTGCTTGTGTTTGTTAAACAACACATAAGATGGGGAACCTAAAAATAATTGCACATTAAATCGCAATCACAATATTGGGAAAAATAATCGCAATTAGATTTTTTTTGCTAATCGTTCAGCCCTGCTATGGACCACATTCCCTTGCCAGGCCCTGGGTGGTTAGACATTATTTATTCTAAATTTAAGCTACAATTACCTTTTATGTTACACCTAAAAATCAATTTTTACTCATGAAAACAACCAAAATACACATTTAATTATTGCTGCTTGTTTTAAAAATGCAATCCCCTCTTCCCAAAATGGTATTAGCCTTTATTTTTGTAATATTAATGTGATGAGTGGGTCGTTTGGACTCATATCAGTATCTAAACTTAAAACAAAAAGAAAGGCAATTTGTGTTTGGTACATTATGTTTTTTTATTGTAACAATGCTTCCTGGTAATAAATCTTATAACGCTGGAAAGCCTGTTTATTATCCTTTTAAATGATGCCACATTTGTAAGGATCATGCATTTGTGGGATGAGCAGCAGAGCTGAGTATGTGGGTTGCGCCCAAGAAAAATGTGCCAGATCTTCTCTGCCAAGAAGCATTGTTACAACAAAGAAATAATGTACCAAACAAATTGCCTTACTTTTTGTTTTAAGTTAAGTTTAGCCTGCTCTGAAGCTGATTGGAGCTGAACCCAGGAAACTAGCAATACAGATCAAATTCGCTTGCATTCATATTATCAAATGGCATCTGGGGAAGGCCCATTTACTGAGCCTGTTAGGGGCCTAGGCATGTTTGTGGGCAGGCCTGGGCACAGGTACATTCACCAAACCTCCTATGGATTGGTGATCTCAGCCTGAAACTTCATTGATGATGAAGTAACATGAAAATAACTCTGGAGCTTGAATATTCACCTGCACGATTAATGTTATATTGTGATTTTAGATATATCTAGTGAGTTTTACCCCAAGCTTAAATGAATATTTTCAAAAATGAATTCAGATGACTTTTTTAATGCAAGTTTGTATGAGTGATAAAGAACATGAATGAATGCTGACTTCAGCTTCAATCTAATGAAACTTATTGGTCTAGGAACATGCATTCTTAACATCCTTTCTCCTCCTAGATTTCAGCATCTTTTGTCTTTGTCAATCCGTTTCAATCAGGAAACAAAAGTGAAAGTACAACTTGATAACAGTCGAGTCTAAGGTCACAGGACCGCTGTGGAAATCTGGTCTTTTCTGTTTAAATAAGTTCTACCTGTATTCTACTCACCGTATCAGGACTCTTTACACCGTCGAACAGACTTCCTACGCTCTTGCTCTTGTTCCTGGTGAGAACTTTCATCCTGTCATCGTACGGCTCCATCAGCTTCAGTACCTCCAACACTTCCTCCTTAGATAGATGGTCAAAGTTGATGGTTGCTCCTAAAAGTTCGTCCCCTTAATCAAGAGTTTGAATGAGACAGAACATGACTCATTTACAATTAGTTTTCACTTCATATTTCCTGTTTTTACAATAAAACAACTGTTTGTGTATATGTAAGTATATAGGTATTGGCTAAAATACATTTGGAAAAGTCATGCGTCATACCTTCCCTCAGCCTTTTACTGGCTGAGGCACTGCCATTGACGCTAGATACAACAAGTTCACCATCCTCAGATCGCTCCAGGGTCAAGGCCTCAGAGAGGCTCCGCCCTCTACGGTGTCCTGGCTGCAAGAAGGGACATGTCAGGGATTTGTTAAAACAAGAGGCACTCCAAAACAGAAGGAGCTTTAGATGTAACATATCACAGGAAGTTTGACTGAAAGGGAACATTTCAACACAGAATCCTTTGTTTCATACCATGATCCTTGTGTCCCTGTCACAGTCGCATAGAAAAATCCTGAAGGGCTATACCTGTGGAAGGAAACAAGATTAGAAGTTATAATGGGGAACTAAATGTTTTAAAGATGCTACAGCAGGGAGGTCAGATGATAAACCAGGGAGGTCAGATAAACCAGGGAGGTCAGATGATAAACCAGGGAGGTCAGATAAACCAGGGAGGTCAGATGATAAACCAGGGAGGTCAGATAAACCAGGGAGGTCAGATGATAAACCAGGGAGGTCAGATAAACCAGGGAGGTCAGATGATAAACCAGGGAGGTCAGATGATAAACCAGGGAGGTCAGATGATAAATCAGGGAGGTCAGATGATAAACCAGGGAGGTCAGATAAACCAGGGAGGTCAGATAAACCAGGGAGGTCAGATGATAAACCAGGGAGGTAAGATGATAAACCTGGGAGGTCAGATGATAAACCAGGGAGGTCAGATAAACCAGGGAGGTCAGATGATAAACCAGGGAGGTCAGATAAACAAGGGAGGTCAGATGATAAACCAGGGAGGTCAGATAAACCAGGGAGGTCAGATGATAAACCAGGGAGGTCAGATGATAAACCAGGGAGGTAAGATGATAAACCAGGGAGGTCAGATGATAAACCAGGGAGGTCAGATAAACCAGGGAGGTCAGATGATAAACCAGGGAGGTAAGATGATAAACCAGGGAGGTCAGATGATAAACCAGGGAGGTCAGATGATAAACCAGGGAGGTCAGATGATAAACCAGGGAGGTCAGATGATAAACCAGGGAGGTCAGATGATAAACCAGGGAGGTCAGATGATAAACCAGGGAGGTCAGATGATAAACCAGGGAGGTCAGTTAAACCGGGGATCTCAGATAAACCAGAGAGGTCAGATAAACCAGAGAGGTCAGACGATAAACCATTGAAGTTAGATACTAAAACGAAAGGTTAGTTGCTAAACCGGAGGGGGGGGAATGCTAAATTAGGGGTGTCTGGCAATAAACAGGGTCTGGTTCTAAACCAAGGGGGTGTGAAACTAGGGGAATCAGATGATAGGGCATTAAAGGCTATACCAGGGGCATCAGGCACTAAACCACAAGGGTCAGATGTTAAACCAGGGAAGTAAGAAGATAAACAAGGGGGTTATATGTTAAACCAGGGGCGTTAGAAGCTAAACCAGGGGGTTATATGTTAAACCAGAGGAGTTAGAAGCTAAACCAGGGGGTTATATGTTAAACCAGAGGAGTTAGAAGCTAAACCAGGGGGTTATATGTTAAACCAGAGGAGTTAGAAGCTAAACCAGGGGGTTATATGTTAAACCAGGGGCATTAGAAGCTAAACCAGGGGGTTATATGTTAAACCAGGGGCATTAGAAGCTAAACCAGGGGGTTATATGTTAAACCAGGGGCGTTAGAAGCTAAACCAGGGGGTTATATGTTAAACCAGGGGCGTTAGAAGCTAAACCAGGGAGTCAGATGCTTAACTAGGGGTAAGACATTCAATTTCACAACTTGCACAGCTGCTCTTGAAAGCAATACTCTGGGAAACTTTTTAATTGCTGTTTTAATTGCAGGCTTTTAAAAGGAGGGAACAAAGAAATAAACAGCATAAAAACCTCAGGGTGTGTCACATTTACTCTGCCAAACCCATGCACCTTTTCTGGGAAACGCTGCATATATTTCATTTAGAGTAATCTGCAATAATCAACAATGTGATCAGACTGATAAAAGCATGTTAAACAGCTTAATACTAAGATTTAGAGCCCAAAAAAACAAGCCGTGTTCCTGTAAACAGACCCGAAACCCAGTGACAGCGCAGGTGCATCTCAGGTATTTGAGTTATGGCCTTCAGGCTTTTGGACCGTCAGTGAGGAAAAACCACCAACTGGTTTATCAAGAGTGCCGTGAACAACTGTTCTGTTGTCGGGCGTTTCCTTTCTAAAGCACATAAAGTCAAAGGTGACACACCCACCACTTTCCCGCACAGATCCTCACACAGAGCTGGCACAGCTCTGCTGAATCCTGATACAAAATGTTCTGTCGCCACTTGTGAAATAAAACGCATGACTTAAACTTATTCTGAAAAATCACCAAGCACTACTGATGTTTATAACTCTGCTCATCAAAATAAAAAGATGTAAATCAAGATAAAGCATGCTGGAGACATGATACCTCAGAAATCTTTAGTTTCTATGTGTTAAAAACACATTTTCAACCATTTACGCAGCATTATTGGCCATTTTTTGTAGTGAACATGAGCTAATTTCATGCATAAATGTCTAAATTTAACAACAACTATTGCAGCACTGTTTCAAAACTCAGGGCTAAAGAAATGGAGGGGTTTGCATGTCCCAGTGAATGCAGGAGCTACACAATATGGACAAAAGTATTCAGCCACCTAAACATTACCAACAGGGACTGTAATGTCATTGTATTTAAATGTACTTTAATATCGAGTTGGCCCCCTTGTGCAGCTCTAACAGCCTCCACTCTTCTCTGAAGGCTTTCCACAACATTACTGAGTGTTTCTGTGGGAATGTGTGTCCATTCATTCTGTAGAGCAGTGTTACTCAAACATGCACAACCAAAGAGCCAAATTGTTGAAAAATATCTTTACAAGAGCCGCAATCTAAGTGGTGAAAAGTGGCAAAAACAGAGAGAAGGGTTGAAAATGGGGAGAAAAAGTGGAAAAATGGTCAGAAAGTAGCAAAAATGGGGGAGAAGTGACAAAAAAATGAGGTACAGGTGGCAAACAGTGGAAAAAAGTGGCAAAAAATGAGTGGAAAGTGACTTAAATAGGCAAAAAGCAGTCAAGGTCGGCAAAAATGGGAAGAAAATAGGAAACAAATCATATGTAATGGAAAAAGGTAGCTTAAAAGGGCAACATGTGACAACAAATGGTGAAAAAGGGGCAAAAAGAAGAGGCAAAAATTTGGGAAAAAAGAAAAAAGTAATATTTATTGGGAAAAGGTAGCTTATTTGGATGAAAAGTGACAAAAAAAAGGTTATAAAAGTGGAAAAATGGGATAAGAGTGGCAAAAATGGGAAAAAAGTGTCTAAAAGAAGTTGCAAAAATAGGGAAAAATAGGGAAAAAGGGTATTTAATGGCAAAAGGTAGCTTAAATGGGCAAAAAATGGTGAAAAGGGGCAAAAATGGGAAAAAGCGGAAAAAAATAAGGAAACAGTGGCAAAAAGAAGTTGCAAGATTGCCAAAAAAAAAACATAGAAAAAAAGAGGTGTTTAATGGAATAAATTAGCGTAAATGGGTGGACAATGGCAAAAATGGTGACAATGGCAAAAAGTTTCTCCTTTTAAAAGTTTTCTGGGGGAATAATATTTAAAATTAAGACGTAAAAGAGCCACAAATAAACACATAAGAGCCACATGTTTAGTATCACTGCTGTAGAGCATTTATGAGGTCAGGCTCTGATGTTGGACCAGAAGGCCTGGACCACAAACTCTGTTCAAGTTCATCCCAAAGGTGCTGGATGGGGTTGAGGTCAGGACTCTGGACTCCTTCTTTGGTCTCTGGACCTCAGTCGTGGTGGAAAAGAAAATGGCCTTCCCTAAACTGTTGCCACGCAGTTGGAAGCATAGCATTGTCCAGACTGTCTTGGTCTGCTGAAGCATTAAGATTGGCCTCAGCAATGTGAGGCTTGCGTGCAGCTGTTACCATGGAAACCCATTCATGAAGCTCCTGCAGCAGTTTTAGTGTTTACATTAATGCCAGAGGAAGTTCAGAACTCTTCAGCAATGGAATCAGCAGAGACTTGGAGACTTTTACCCATGATCCTTAGCAGTCATTGACCCCACTCTGTGATTTATGTGGTCTTCTGCTTCGTGGCTGAGTTGCTGTTGTTCCTAAACTCTTCCATTTTCTAATAATATCACTGACAGCTGACTGTGGAATATCCAGCAGGGATGAAATTTCACCAACCGCCTTAATGCAAAGATGTCATCATCACAGAACCACGCTGGAAGTCACTGAGCTCTTCAGAACGACCCGTTTAGGATCACAGATGTTTGCAGATGGAGACTGCATGGATAGGTGTTTGATTTTATACACCTGTGGCAACAGGTCTGATTAAAACACCTGAATTATATTTAATAGGTGTGGCCAAATACCTTGCATTGCATGTGCATGTCGTCAGGATTAGGGTTAGGGTTCTCCCAAGGCAAATCAATTCAGGAAAAGGGCCCAGACTCCGACTGGAAGTAGGAAACCGGGACACCCTCCTTGAGCCAGACCTGGGGTGTTGGGTGCACTTGACTGGTGGCTGGTTTTCTCCTGTCAGGATTAGCCCAGATAAACAAAATGAAGCTGCAACCCTGCAAGCCAATCATCTACAGGGATGGGAATAGAGGCCGGGTGCAAGCAAGCTGGGTAGGAGTTTGTATGCATTTTTTTTGTGAAGTTGCCCAGTATTGGGTTTGTAGGACTTCTATTTTTATTGCTTTGGTATCAAACAGGATTCAGTGGGATTTCATTAGATGCTTTTTTCTCATTTAGACTGAACATAGAGAAACAGATTATCTGGTGGTCAATAAAAATCAACATATTGGTATAAATTTTATTGTTTTACTCATTATCTAATTTGAAAATATATCTCTATATCTTTAAAAACTCCATACATTGTCCAGCCCTAATGTTAACTCATAAAAATCTCCACAGACTGAAGCAGCAGATTTTACAGCTTTAAAACGTTAAACGTTAAACATGCTAAAGATAAAGACGTGCATGCAGAGAGTCATAAACCTGGAAATGTTCAGTCAGCTGGATGCACCAGTCAGCATGCTGAAATAATGTTCTTTTGTGTTTGTTGTTTGATTAGAAATGTAAGTGTTGAGTCATCAGTGTATTTTTAATTTGGTATAAGCAGAGGGTTTGGTGTTGGTCACAATAAAGGTGTGTTCACTTCAAAGTGCAGAGCAGCAACAGTGTGAGACATGGCACGCTCTGTTATCTGAATTTAATAAATAATGGTCTGAGAACAGCTGATGGTGAGAATGATTGCATGCAGGAGACAGAAATAAAACCTCCGCCTGCAGAATGAGCGTGACGTTGAGTGAAGGCTGTTAAAACTTTCAGTACGTCTGTGTTCGTTGGAAATGTTCTGTTGTTTTAATGCTTGATGCTATCCTAAAAACAAATAACATCTTCAGCTCCACCGAGGGTGAGCGTTGTCTAGACTGCACACAAACATCTGCAACATTTAGAAATATTACAGTGGTAATCGTTCTACTTGGATGTGTGCTGGAGCTTGATGAAGGCTGATATTTCCAGCTGATATATGCTTATATTTACAGCTGATATATGTTTATATTTACAGCTGATATATGTTAATATTTACAGCTGATATATGCTTATATTTACAGCTGATATATGCTTATATTTACAGCTGATATAGGCTAATATTAAGTTGAAATAGACTGATATTTACAGCTAATACAGGCTGATATTTACAGCTGATATTAGCCAATATAAACATCTGATAAAGGCTGATTTTGACTACCGTTAAAGTCTGATATTTACAACTAATACAGGGCCATATTAGGACCTGACATGTGTATCGAATTTTCATCAGAAGTGTTTATATTTGCCAGAACAATAACCACCTTTTTATGCTTATATCTGCCTCCACTGATATCGGGCCAGTATCATGCACCTTTAAGTCAAATTTCATTCATATAGCACATTTTACATCGATTCAATATGCTTCATATGCAACCCATCTATTTTTTGTTAAGCATAAATAATGATATAATCTCCTTCACCAAAAGAGCAGGTTTAGGCTGTGCTCTTTCTTTTATTATTTTCCAAAGACCCAACATTCATTCATTCTGGATGTATGGTGTTATTGCATCAATCAGTCTGCAGATAATAGCTGGATTAGTTTGATAGGAACATTTCTGCTGATATCTACAGCCAATCTATGGCCATAATCATCAGCAGGATGTGTACATGTGATTCTTCTAAGGTGTAATGTTGAGTCTGCGGGGCTTTAAGCAGCACCATGGACATACCGGGGTCTGAGTGTGCATCTGCATAAAGAGTTCAGAGAAACTGTCATATCAGTTATCTGAAAGCTGAAGGTTAATCTTTACTGTAAATCTAATAATATGAAGACAAGCCTAGCAGTGAAGACGATGTATAAACCAGTTTACCATTAAAGGGAGGATGTAGCTGGGGTGTCATGCTCCAAGGAGCCTTGGAGATGGACTCATCATAGTGTGCAATTAATGAGTCTAATTAACCTTCAATGTTTAGACAAGAGTGAATAGAAAAGCATCAGAATAGATGTTTAGTTTCAAAAAGGTGCTGGGGGAGGACCCCCGACCCAAACAGCGAGGTCTAAGCCCCTAAAGAAAGCTCCAGAATGTCAAGTCAAGCCAATGATCGCTAGATCCCTAGATCCCAGACTGTTGGATATTTGGGTTTATAACTCCTGTAGTTCTTTGTTACCTGAAAGAGGTGCTTCTAAATATTTGGTTCTTTTGCTACGACTGATAACAGATAAATGTGTTGATCTTTGGCTGGGGCCTCCAGTTTACTAAAACCAGCCCTGAGATTATGAGTAAGAATATTAAAAGATAAAAATAAGCCCTCCTGTGTGAGAATCCAGCAGTCAAAGCTGAAGTATGTAGAATTAGAAAGTACCGGACTCAGGACAAAGTGAAACTGCAAACACAGCTGAACCCTGTGACCTTAAAGAGCAGTCTTCTCTGAGGCTAAAGCCCTCAGCTGAGAATAAAACCCAGAATCAGACTGACCTCTGAGTCCATAGATGTGTTCAGGCGGCTCTGCAGCTCCTCATTGTTGATATTAAACCTGTCTCCTGGTCTGATCTCAGCGTCCTCTCTCCATGCTGCTCACTCTGCAGGCTGAGACTGAGGAGAGGAGCGGCCGTCGGTTACACCAATACTCCAGTCAAAGTAGACCAACTGGTTCTGACTCTACGTCCATGAACTGTCAGAGGGCAGAGACCTCACACACCCTGACTACGATACGCCTGCAGCTCATCTACATACACACACAAACACCAGCTCAGACCTGCCGTCTACAGAAAAACACTGATTTACTGAGCATCAGCTGATTTCTGCCTCAGCTGTATTTACATCTGTGTCTGTTATAACCACTGTTTTATGACTTCTTATGTGCTGCTTTGATGAGACACTTCCTCACAAACATTTTTTTAAATCTTTGATGATAAAGTTAAATCAACATTACAGCAGATCTCCTCTCACGTGCGTGCAGAATGAACACAATTCAAACACATAGGGCTGGGAAATATGGACCAAAACCAAATCTTGATTTTTTGCATGTAAAGTCTAGGTAAACTCAATCACTGTATTCAGACCTTTTTATGCCACAGCAACAAAAGTAAAGGTCCAAGGCTGAGTCCCATTTTAACTTTTAACCCCTCCCCTCATTTAAGAGCGCCCCAGTGGCGTCCACAGACTTTTTCAAGGGCAGGGGCGAGAAGAAACAAAAGGGCGCATACAGCGCGTTCTCTCCACTGAAGAGGGCCCTCAGTTTGGCATGTTTTCGAGGGCACTTTAGACATGTTCATATGTCCTACAAATGGCACATTATAGAGCCTTAAAACAGACTAAATAGACAGACTACTCAAGTTAGTTTGTAGTTAGGATCAGCATCCACAAGAACTGTGTAGATTCAAAGTTAGACTGTGAAGAACACAGAAATAAATAAATAAATCCCTAGGGGGTCTGGGGGTCTTCCCCCAGAACATTTTCAATGAAGTAGATGTCATTTCCTGTATTCTAGTGCATTTTAACACCATATTAGCACCAGATAATCCAAACTGGTTCTGTGAGATATACAGTGCTAACAAATGCATTAGACCACCTGTCATATCTGTCTCAGAGACCATCCAGCATCATGAAGTGCTTTAATGCGGACTCTTTCATTTTCAGTCCACGTTTTACCATTTTGAACAGGAATGAGGAATTTCAAACTGAATTCACCCAAATCTGAGCCGGCTCACTGGGCTTCTCTGAGAAGTCAGAAATAAATCAAGCATAACATTCAAGCACTAAAACTCATTTTTCTATTCAGGAATGACAGTAAATAACTATAATTTGACACATTAATCAAGAAATATTAATGTGCTTTACTATTTTTTCAATTTTTTTGTAAATCAGTAAGTTTGAAAATTCATGGATAACATTAATAATTCTATTTTAGCATTAAAAATATCATTTGGGTTAAAGAGCTTCTACATATTGGTGTATTAACCATTGCAGAAACATAAAAATGATTTTGGTAATTACCAATGCTGTTAATTTAGGGCAGCTGTGGCATAGACCTTACTTTGGTTAGGGTTAGGGTGGTGTAATACATTTGTTAAGAACTGTAGTTCTGGCTCAATACAGATCAAAAAAGGGCCCAACATAACAGTCATTGCAGCAGTAATGCTTCATAGTATTTCTTGGTCCTAATGTCTTCTGGAGTTTAGTGGGTTTTCTTCGCCCAAGTGGGCAGTTTATCATGTTTTAACCTGCCAAGGGGGCAGTAAAGTGTGTTTTGCCGACCAGGAGGGCACTTTAGCATGTGTTTTGGCTTCAAAGAGGGCGCTTTAACGCACATTTTGGCTCTAAACTGCACTTTAGCACGCATTTTGGCTCCCAAAAGGCCACTTTCGCATGTGTTTTGGCTTCAAAGAGGGCACTTTAGCACTCGTTTTGGCTCACGCCGGCACTTTAGCGTGTGTTTTGGCTTTCAAGAGGGCACTTTAGTGTGTTTTGGCTCCCAAGAGGGCACTTTAACACACATTTTGGCTCCCAAGAGGCCACTTCCGCATGTGTTTTGGCTTCAAAGAGGGCACTTCAGCACTCGTTTTGGCTCTCGACGGCACTTTAGCATGTGTTTTGGCTCCCAAGAGGGCACTTTAGCGTGTGTTTTGGCTTTCAAGAGGGCACTTTAGCGTGTTTTGGCTCCCAAGAGGGCACTTTAGCGTGTTTTGGCTCCAAAGAGGGCGCTTTAGTGTGTTTTGGCTCTCAACAGCACTTTAGCGTGTGTTTTGGCTCCAAAGAGGGCACTTTAACGTGTGTTTTGTCTCCCAAGAGGGCACTTTAGCGTGTGTTTTGTCTCCCAAGAGGGCACTTTAGCGTGTGTTTTGTCTCCCAAGAGGGCACTTTAGCAGGTGTTTTGGCTCTTGACAGAACCTTTAACATGCATTTTGGCTCCCAAGAGGGCGTTTTTCAACAATTGGGCCACGAGGGGGGGGCAAACGCCCCCCACCCCCCTGCACACCACTGGAGCATCCCCTTCTGGCCCCATGAAACAGAGTCACAAGAGGCAGCGGTGAAATCTCCCAACAAAGGATAAAAATGCATGATTGATTGCTTTCATGAAGAGTTATTTGCAACCTCACAGAGATCAGTGGAGGGCTGCAGAGATGGTTCTGGAACTTTGTCCCAACTTGCCCAGGATCTCTGGTGTTCAGTCAGAGTGACCATCAGGTTCTTGGTCTCCTCTCTCCCCCTGATGGTGACCAGACTTCTTCATGTGAGAATTCTGGAGGCCACTGTTCTATTGGGAACCTCCAGAGCAGTAGAAATGTTCCTGTCAACAATCCTGTCTCTGCAGCTCCTTTGACCTTTGACCCTTGGTTTGTGCTCTGATATCATGGTCAGCTGTGAGGCCTTCTATAGAGAGGTGTGAGCCTTTAGAATCATGTCCAATCAGGTTCATTTAGCACAGGTAGACTCCAGTGAAGGTGTGGAAACATCTCAGCAAAGATCAGAGACCTGGAGGAACCTGGGCTACATCTCCAGAGTTGTTGTGAAGGCTCTGAATAATTTATAATTAGCAAAAATGTCCACAATTCTGGTTTTCTTTATCATGATGGGTACTGAGAGTAGATTAATGAGGATAAAAATGACTTTTTTACTGTAGCATCAGGATGAAACCTACATTTTTACTGAAGTGAAGGGGGTCAACGTAGATATCCATCCTCTCATCAAAGCGTGGACTTTAAGGAAGCAGCAGCTTGGGAAAACAAACCGCCCAGACACTCCCCTCTCCAACAACGTGAGAAACCGTCTCACCCGTGCCGAGGGAGCGGCCGCTGTTCTCGGTGAGTCACTCTGATTGAGACCGCCTGTTGGAGACAAAGACTCCATGTGAGTGAATGTGGGTGGAAACTAAACAGAGACAGTTCACACAGTGATTATGTAATCTACCTGGACAGGTACGGCTGAGGCTGCAGAAGGACTCAGGTGTTACATAAGAGCTGCTGTGTTCTCTGGAAGAATTAAAAACAGGCCTAACAACCATTAATACAAATCAAAATGATTTATTCTACAGTTCAATAACCATGAAGAGCTTTTATTACCCTTATTAAAACTAATTTCTAATATGGACGATTTAAGTAAGAAATTGTTGAATAAATCAATTATCCATCATTACAGAACACATGAAAAGTCCTTAACAGAACCAGCCTCCATTAAACCGTTTCCTCTTTAAGCCTTTTTTTTTTTTATCTTAAACTAAATTTAAAGTCAAAAAAGCTGCTATGATTACTAAATTCATCACCAACATGGCTGACTAAAAACTTAAACTCAAACTACTGGGATAAGTAGTAATTATTCAGATCACTTTAAAGGGAAACTTAAATGATTTTATTGTTTCAGACATGCTAATGTTAAAATTTTCCACTTTTTTTGGCCTCTTAGAAAAACATTTCTACACCAGACTGTGTTTCTGGATACTGCTATGAGAATTATTAAACCTAATGTGATTCACTACACTCCTGTTTAAAAAAAAAAAAAAAACAAAAAAAACTTTTTAAACACTTCAAACATATTTTGCTTTTTGCAAGAGCTTTACGGTAAGAAGTGATTACATGAAGTAAAAAAAACAACGATACATTTGATTATTCATGAAAATGTTAAAGTATGACACTAAACTAACAAGATTCCAGAGTGTGACACTCAAAGGGAAAATTAAACATTTTTTATCAGTTTCTGTAAAGACTTACATAAAATGTAATAAACAGATAATAAGGCGTAAATCTCTAAAGTTAATTTGTTTGCTGTTCAAAGATTTAAAAAAAAGATATTTTGTATCTGGTTCAACAGAAACTTAAAGAAGTATATTATCAGCATACAGCAACAGGAATCAACATATTATCACCCAGAAAATTAGGATAAAAATAAAATCATCAGAGGACTGAAACCAACGCCCAGAGGAATTCCAACATGTACAGTAAGTAGTGATAACAGGAAGTAAAACAAACCAATTTAGTTTATTTGAATTTTTATGAAAATGTTCAAGTATGACAATAGAGTAACAAGATTCCAGCGTGTTACTGTAATGGCCAACAAGTCTGTTTGCTTTAAGCTTTGTATAAATTCATCTGCCAACAGTAAGTAGTGGTCTGATAAACAGATAATAAGGCGTAAATCTCTTAAGTTGATTGTTTGCTCTTCAAAGACAAAAAAAGATATTTTTTATCTGGTTTCAACAGAAACTTAAAGAAGTATATCATCAGCATACAGCAACAGGAATCAACATTATCACCTGGAAAATCCACGTAAAAATAAAATCATCAGAGGACTGAAGCTGCCACCTAGAGGAACTCCAACATGTACAGTAAGTAGAGATAACATGAAGTACAACAAAACAATTTAGTTTATTTGAATTGTTATGAAAATGTTCAAGTATGACAATAAATTAACAAGATTTCAGCATGTTACTTTAAGGGCCAACAAGTCTGTTTGCTTTAAGCTTTGTATAAATTCATCTGCCAACAGTAAGTAGTGGTCTGATAAACAGATAATAAGGCGTAAATCTCTTAAATTGATTGTTTGCTCTTCAAAGACAAAAAAAGATATTTTTTATCTGGTTTCAACAGAAACTTAAAGAAGTATATCATCAGCATACAGCAACAGGAATCAACATTATCACCTGGAAAATCCACGTAAAAATAAAATCATCAGAGGACTTAAGCTGCCGCCCAGAGGAACACCACCATGCACAGTAAGTAGAGATTACAAGAAGACAACAAAACAATTAATGACAATAAATTAACACGATTTCAGAATGTTTCACTTTCAGGGCCAACAAAAACATTTCTGTCTCTATTTAAACTTCTTACAAAGTGTTCTGTAATGGTAAACATGGTCTGATTAAACAGACAATAAGGCGTAAAGCTCTTACGTTAATTTGTTTGCTTTTCAGAGACAAAAGAGATTTTGTATTTTGTTTCAACATCAACTTTTAAAAAGTTCATCATCAGCATATAGCGACAGGAATCAACATTATCACCCAGAAAATTAGGATAAAAATAAAATCATCAGAGGACTGAAGCTGCCACCTAGAGGAACTCCAACATGTACAGTAAGTAGAGATAACATGAAGTACAACAAAACAATTTAGTTTATTTGAATTGTTATGAAAATGTTCAAGTATGACAATAAATTAACAAGATTTCAGCATGTTACTTTAAGGGCCAACAAGTCTGTTTGCTTTAAGCTTTGTATAAATTCATCTGCCAACAGTAAGTAGTGGTCTGATAAACAGATAATAAGGTGTAAATCTCTAAAGTATATCATCAGCATACAGCAACAGGAATCAACATTTCACTTCCACCATGCACAGTAAGTAGAGATTACAGGAAGACAACAAAACAATTAATGACAATAAATTAACAAGATTTCCGAATGTTTCACTTTCAGGGCCAACAAAACATTTCTGTCACTATTAAAACTTCTTACAATATGTTCTGTAATGGTAAACATGGTCTGATTGAACAGACAATAAGGCGTAAAACTCTTACGTTAATTTTATCATCAGCATACAGCGACAGGAATCAACATTATCACCTGGAAAATTCACGTAAAAATAAAAACATCAGAGGACTGAAGCCGCTGCCCAGAGGAACACCACCATGAACAAGAAGATCATTAAGAATTCCAAACCAACTCATTTATTTATAAAAATGTTGACACGTAGCATTAAAAGAACAAGATTATCACACCTTTAATTTTAGGACACAAACATTTTTTTTCTTACTTATTTAATGTAGAATATATCATAGTAGTAACTTTGAGTAATTTATCGACCTCCACCACTGCCACCACCGTCGTAACAGAGCATTTGTGTTGTTCAACCTTGGCATTTCGCCATCTTCATTCTGTGGTCCAGAGCGGATTAAAATCTGTGAGTGGTGCATTGTGGGTCGTATTTTTATCGATCATACTCCACAGAATTAAAACACTCCAGAGGAGATGACAGTCTGCTGAGGCGTCTTACAGTCGCCACAGTTTGGAGTGCTGTCTTTTGGGTGTTCTCTCCAAATAGCCCCAGGCAAAAACCAACAAATAAAAACTTCTTCATACACTCAGCCATTTACCTGCCAAGCTTGTACGAGGTTACATCAGGTCAGCCTCCTTTGGTAAACATTGTTTTAATCTTTGCAGAACTTCAACACAGAGCTCGTCTACATGTTTGTTCTACCTACAGGAGGATTCCTTCTCATATTCTCAAACCCGCCAAAAACAGCAGAACTATCTCTTTAAATCATCTGCTTCCTACGTTTGTGTTTTTGTTTTGACTATTGCACAACTGATTTTTGCCCTACATACAAATAAAGTCCCTCTTAATCTAGCTGATTTGGATAAACGAGGGTTAAAACGTGAAAAAGACCTAGAAGAAAGTTCTCCAATGATGTTTAGGAGCAGCTGACAAAGGGGACGTTTCATTCATATTTCTTCATTTTCACATTTTTAGTCATTTTATTAACAGAGTTGGGAACAAGTCTGTTAATCTGGTCATTCTGAGCTGAATAAATGGATTATCTGAGAGGGGTGAAACCACTGCAGCCCTCTAAAAAAGACAGCAGATGTGCTGAAAGTTCAGTTAGTGATCTTTCAGTTCATTAAAAAACAATCTTAGCACAACAGTCTGATATTTTACCACTCATGAACAGCTTCACATGAAAAAAGCCCCCATAAAGAGATCGAGAAGGTGAAAAAAATCATAGAAAACATAAAATCATGCTGTTTCCGCATCAAAATGATCACATTACAGTAGTGTTTCTCAACTGGTGGCTCAGGACCCAAAGGTGGGTCGTGAATATTTGCTGGTTAAAAACAGACCCTTCTTTAAAGTGAGTGTAAAACTGTGAATAACATTTCTGACTGCTTAAAAAGACAAGGAGACCCTTTTTGCATCGTTTCTTTCAACAGAAACATAAATATGTTAATCATCAGCAAACAGAGACAGAAATCAACATTTCCAACACTGATATTCACGTAAAGGGGAACCATCAGGCTGCTCTGAGGAACACCACATACATGAATGTTGAGCTCTTGACTATCTCCTCTTATACCCCTTTCCCACTGGCCGAAAAACCCGTTTAAACACGCAAACAATCGGCTCCTCTTGGCAGTGGGAAAGGCTCTAATCGGCATTCAGACCCGCGCCAACTGACCCTGCAATAGACACGGGTTTTTAACGGCTTGTCTTCGATCGGCGACACACCCGGGTGAACACTGGATGACTTTAGCGTAACATGCCTACGTCATACTATCTCGCCCTTAAAATGGGACAACAAAAAGATGCCGGCAGTTGAGGGACGAGCATTGTTGTTTTTGGACTCAGTGCGTGAGATTTATATTTGCAAGATGACACAGCACTGGCAAGACAGGGAGATCAGAGAGCTTCTATTGATTTGTGGAGAAGAGGAGATTCGGCGCCAGGTCACAGGGACTGTGCGAGACACAACTATATACAACAACAAAGCTGAAATGTTGAGTGCAACAACTCTCACAGTCACTCACTTTAAAGAGATTCATCTAAGTTAAAGCGCAATAAATCTGTCTCTTAGAGAGGGAAGGTACTGCACGTTCACTGTTTTTGTGTTTTGTTGTTGTCATGATCACGCCTTTATTTCACATGCGGGTGCATGAGAGTGATTAGTCCTCCTTGTCATCAACATGTGCAGCTGTGTGATTTCACGGCAAATATGAATACTAAAATGCTTTGCTAGATCAGTCTTGCTATAATGAAGATATCCACTGAGAAAATATTTTTTTCCTCGGACAGATTTAGCGCAGTCTTTAATTTCTCCTGCCTATCTTACAAAGCACAGTGCGTCCTGTCCGTGTGCAGCTGGAAAGAGAGCCTTTTCAAACGACATAATCTATTAACCTTTTATTCTTTTTTACATTACTTGCCTGTTGTGATCTCACAGATCCTTGTTGTTCATGTTGTTGTTGTTGCACAGACTCTTTATTCTGTCTGCTGCGCATTTAAGCCTGATGTGCTGGAGGAGGCAGGACTTTAAAGGCAGAAGTTTCACAGCATGGCAACGCAGTTTAACGGCGCATGTAAACACAAAAATGCTCATGTCATAATGAACATATCTGCTGAGAATTTGTTTTTTTTTTTTACCAAGGACAGATTTAGCTCATTCAGCCTGTTAAAATCTCATGGATTAGCTCATAAAGCACTGGCGTCCTGTCCATGCGCAGGAAAGAGAGATCCTTTTCAAACGATATAATCTATTAACCTTTCATTCATTTATTTATTGCATCATTTGCCTCCTGGAAATGATCACATTGATCCTCTTTTTTGTTTGTTATTACACAGAAACCAACATGATGACATCAGCTAAACACACAAGAGGGAAAAAAACAGCCACGCAGCTCGTCTGCTGGCGATCAGACCCGGGTCTGCTGGCAATGGGAAAGGACTCACTTGCCGATTGTTAGTGGGTTTACCTGCGTTTAAAAAACTCGCTTTTACACACTAATTTTAGTGGGAAAGCAGTATGAGAAAAATAGAGAGTTTTTCCTTGACAGTGTGCAATAATTTCTCTCATTTCTAGAAAGCCCAAATGTACAGGTTATACCAGGACGGTTAAATAAAACGCACGCATGCATGTCCTCAACCTGGTTCCATCTTTAATTCTCTTTTTTTGTGTAGTGATTTCTCCTTAAGTAGGAGGTGGATCCTGAGGATAGACTCATTCAGAACCACAGATTCAAATAAACTAAAATAATAAAGCACATTTCATTGTTTCTCATTCTTATAAAGTTGAAAGTTTGGAGAGATCACAGCCTCTCTGCTCCAACAACACTAGACTTTTCCACGTTTTCAGTTTCTGCTGTAAATCTGCAGCAGACAAGAAGCAGCGAGTTTTTACAGGATTAGAGTATAAAAATAAATCTATCAGTCTGCAGTCTGAGCCAGGTTCCTGGTCTCATCTGTTCTCTCCTCCCTGACCTACAAGCCGCTGGAAGATGGAGTGGTCGGTTTGGCACAGCACAGCCGGGGTGTCAAACTCCACCACCTTCCCAGCATGCATCACCAGCACCCTGTCACAGTCCATGATGGTGTTGATCCTGGAGACGTAAGCACAAATACGACTGTAAGAAGAAAATGTAAAGGAGAGCCTGAACTGCTGTATAAAAACAGCAGAATCTTTCTACCTGTGTGCGATGGTGAGGACGGTCTTGTCCTTGAACGTCTCTCTGATCGTCTGTTGCAGCAGTCTGTCCGTCTTCTGGTCCACGCTGGCCGTGGCTTCATCGATGCACAGGACCTACATGGATCCAGCATGAGGTTTTAGTGTCAGAGTAGTTTTACAGAATAACCCAGGGGGAGACCACTCTATAGTTTAGGAGCTGTCTGAAATACATTATAAGGACAAAAGTATTCAGCCACCGGACCAAAAAAAAAAAAAAAAACTGAGATAACAACATAAATGGCAAACACTGAGGACCAGAAAGATATTGATCCATGACGCCCTGATGATTAAAGAAGACAGGAAGAGAAATTCACAGTTTAAACTCTGTTGTTGAACAGTCTGCACACACAGGCTGAGCTACATGCAAAGATGCACTAATGGAGAGACGTCAGAGCAATGGCCTTGCTGCTCTAAAGAGCTGTTGCCTTGCTTAAGGGCACTTCGACAGTACTCGGGAAGTGAACCGGCACCTCTCCGGCTACCAGGACAAGGTCCAGATAAGACCCTCAGATTCCCAACCCAAGTGCGAGCTCAGCCGCCCACAAGACTAACCTGGACTTCCACTGGGTCCGTCACCAGTCTTTCACGGCTGCGCTGCATTTTGACTGAGTTTGCAGCACCGCTGGACTGTTAGACCAGTGAGACCGATGAGTCTTGCGGTAGTTACAGAATCACACCTGACCATGCGATTGTTCTGAACTGCAGGAGTAGGATGAACTTGCTTGGATTTGTCTCTGTTTTGTCTTTTCATGAGGATTTCTGTGATTCTACCACGGGTGTGCTTCTTTTTGCTCCTCTGACCTGTTGACTACAGGCTCTGCTACACCCCATTATGATGTTTTGTTGATGTAGTGAAAGAAAATACGGTCTGGCATTTGTCTGGAGTCAACACAGGGTATATATATATATTTTAATTTGGTTTCAACGACACTTCCTGCCCCGTTTGATCTGCTCTGTGCTGATTTTATGTGAAGGTCTCCAGCATCCAGCAGTAATAGAAGTCCGGCGTGTCTGTTGCGGAGGGTTCCTGACTGCCGGAGCTCTGCCGGAGTAGAGAGGCAGCACAGCGGAGCTGTTGGAAACTCTCTCATTGACTAAAACTGAAACCTATCTGCTCCGTTACCGTGCTAGAGCGGAGACGGGCCGAACACGGATCTAGTGAAGGGTTACAGCAGCATGAACGTGGTTCATTTTCTCCTCCATCTCCATCTCAAAGCTCTGAGTCCTAAATCAGATCTCTCTAACGTCTTTGTAACCATCACTCCTGTAAAGTTTGTCATCTTCCTCCAGGTGGCTCTTGTTCTGAGTCTGAATGTGGAGCTGAGGCGCCAGCGTCTCTTCTCTCTGCTGCACAGAACCGTTCTCACCCTGACCAGGGGCCGGTCTCCTAAAATCTGACCCCCAGAACCCTAAACAATGACTGACTATTTGCTGCCATTCCTTCATGTAAATCTGCAATGTTCTTTCCTTTATTACTGAGCATATCTCACTTCATCTAACTGTAATACAGTATAGAAGAGCAAGGCCAAAGAGGCCTCATCATCCTTTCATTTTCCTGTATGTGGCTCTCAGCCATCGTCTGATCTAACCACTCTTACAGGTTAATTACAGCCCTGTTCTCAGTCCCATTTAAAAATAAAAGTCACACCATGTGACAACAATAGAGGATTATGAGAAGAGGGTGTGTCGGTACATTAAGTTTTAATCCTCTCCATGAAATGTGAACAGGAATTTTTCTCACTGTTAACAGCCAAAAGTTTGTGTGTTTACTTCAGGTCCAGTTTTGATCCACGTTGGGTTCAAACAGTCTACCAGGCAGATATCAGCAGTGGAAACACAAGCATGATCAGGGACTACTGAGTCAAACCGGACTAGTACTGATCACTGTGGACGTCTCACCTTGGCCTGAGTCAGCAGAGCTCGAGCCAAACACAGCAGCTGCCTCTGACCCACGGAGAACGACTTCCCTCTCTCTCCAACCTCGCCGTCCAGACCGCCTAAAAAACAGAGACACATGTTCAGCACATGAACAAAGAGCGTCTTTACTACCAGATAAAACTCAGAGCCTGACATGTTCAGAGTTCAGAATAAAAGCTTCTGAACGTAAACAGAAAAATTATGTAATCGTCCCAAAGACAATCAGAGTTCATCTCACCACAGGAATGAGGGAGGGTGGAGAGAATGAAAGGACCATGAGTCATGAGGTAGAACTCAGACACACCTGGTCTAAATGAGCCTCTCTCTGCTCAGATTTCACCTCTCAGGTAAACTTCCTCATCCTTTAGTTTTATCTCACCTGTCCTCTGAACCACCGAGCTCAGGTGGCACTGCTCCACCACCTCCAGCAGCCGCAGGTCCGAGTGACACCCACACGGGTCCAGGTTCTCCCTGATGGTCCCGCTGAACAGGAATGGGTCCTGAGGAATTATGGCCAACCGTGACCTGCAGAGGGCGCCAAAAAATACACAATTTCCCACCAAAAACAACCTGCAAAGTCTTTAAAAAACAGGGATAGTTACAAAAAAAACAAAAAAACAAAAAAAACATCAAAGTTCAGGGAAATTTTCAAGCAATTTTAACCAAATCTCAAATTAATAAATTAAAATTCCTGAAAATCTTTGTGCAAATTTCCAAAACAGTTCAACAAAAAATCATAACAAAAATCATCCCAAAATTACTCAAAAATTTCCAAGAAAATTTTCCTAAATTCTTTTGCAAAATCCTCAAAAATTTTCAAGTAAATTCCCTAAAAAAGTCTAAGGGAACAGCTAAACTCCAGAAATTTTTCCCAGTATTTCCAAAGATATTTCCCAAAAACTTCCATAAGAATTGCTGCAAATTTCTGATCTAACTACCCCAAAACACCAAGCAAATTCCTGAAATTCCAATGATTAGTCCAGAATATTTCAAAACAAATTCCCTAAATTTTACAAATCCTTCCCAAATTCTTTAATCCCATTTGAAGAAATAGAAAAAAGTTAGTGGCAATTTCCTTAAATATTCCATGAAAACTTACAAGAAATTTCCCCCATATGAATTAAATTCTTAACAATTCAATGCCAAATTCCTGAACATCTTTAAGCAAATTCCCTCCAAATTTCCATTAAAATTCCAGAAAATTTCAAAGAAAAATATACAAACATTTCTACACAAAATTCTCCCCACATTTCAAGAAGAATTCCTTGTAAATTCCCCCAAATTTTGAAGTCAATTCCTAAAAAAAAAACAAAAAAAAACAAAGGTAATAGCCTAAGTCTAATGTATCCAAATTTTCCATTGAACCAGAAAAATGTCAGTGAGGTTAAGAATCTCAATTACAAGAGTTTTCTGGCAAAAAGAACAGAATTATAAGAATTGCTGCAAATTTCCATGGCATTCCAAGAAAACTTTAAAGGAATTTTGACCAAAAAAAAATTCCAAGCAAAATCTCCAAAATTTCCTAGAAAATCAAGCCAAATTTCTTTGCAATTTTCAGAAAAAACATTCAATGCAAATTCAACAAAATTTCCAAGAAAAATTACTGCAAATTATAAGAACATTTCTGTATATTTTTCCCAAAAAGCTTCAAGCAAATTCCCCCAAAAACAGAAAAATTCTGGGAAATATAACAAATTCCTAAAGTAGTTATTTCTGAAACAACTTCACCAACTGCTAAGGTGTACAGAGGATGAATGAAGCCTTGAAGGGAACAGAAAGCTCCAGCAACACTTGTAGTTCAGAGAACTTTTTTTTTTAAATTCCTGAAATTTTCCAAGAAAATTCGCCAAAATTTCCAAGAAAATTTCCTTTTATCAGTTAAATGTATTTATTTATTTATTTATTTATTTATCTATGATTTAACCTTCTGGTCAGAGAGCTTACAAAAAGATGGTTGAAAAACAGAGGATAAAATCAGTATTCCTGCGGAGACCAGGTAAGCCTTTAACTCCTCGGATAAATCCGGAATCACTGGTCAGACCTACCGGAGCTGAGCCAGACCCACGCTGCTGACGTCCAGTCCGTCCAGGAGAATCTGACCCTGATTCAGCTCCACCATCCTGAACAGGGCCAGAAACAGTGTGGACTTTCCCGATCCCGTCCGTCCTATGATGCCCACCTTCTCCCCTGGTCTGAGCACCAGACTCACCCCGTCCAGAGCGTTAGGAAGACCGTCTCTGTAAGCCAAGACCACGTCCCTGAACTCCAACCAGCCCTGCTCAGGCCACTCGGGGGGAAGCTGGAGTTAAACAAAGAGAGAGCCGAGGGGAAAACAAATCAATACTCCTGTTAAATTCTAGATTTAAGTCCAAAGTCAGACATTTTTACTAAGAGTCTGAGAGTTCAGTCGCTGTTCTAACCTGAGCGTTCTGCTGCTGAGGCTCACTGGGAAGTTCGGTGGAGTACTCCTCCGTCCTCTCCACACTCACCAGCTGCATCTCTGTCTGCGTGAAGCTGAAGATGAGTCCGGACAGCAGCGTGGTGATGGAGAGGGCGTAGGACAGCGACAGACCCACCAGACCTGAGGGAGACAAACCAGACCCTCTTAGAATCTGACCATCTCCTATAAAAACTGATGAACTAAACTCAGCTCACCTGGATCCACAGAGTTAAACTGATGCTGCACCACAGCGATCACTCCCAGCCCCGTCACCACGGCAACACCAATCAGCTGCAGCCGGATGTTCAGCCACTGCATGGCGGCGTTACTGAGGAAGAGGCAGCGCTGGTTCTGATCCAGACGTTTGGCGTTCTCCTCCTTAAACCTGGAAGAGTAAAACTCAGTCCTTTAATCTGAGCGGTTAAGAGAATCAAACACATACGGCGGCCCTACAGGTCCACTAAAAAAACATTTATCCTAATGAAAACATTTTTAAAAAAAATTAAAAATGAAACAAAATCAGAAAATGATTTCACCAAACTGATGGACACAAAAATGTTATGAAATGCAAAATCAATTTCTGAAAGGCTAGTGAAAGGATAGTAAAAAAAAAAAAAAAAACGTTATGGAGTGAGAAAACTTAAAAAAAAAAAAATAGGTTTAAAAAATTTTCAACCAAAAAAAAAATTTATTTAATCACATAAAAAATACTTTATGAAAAGAAAAAATATTTTACAAAAGCAAAATTATAAAATAAATTTTTTTGATAATATTTAACAATTGCAAAAAAAATTAATGGAACACAAAAATTGTAGAAAATTTTTAAAAAGCTGTGAAATTAAAAAAAAGTTTAAATCTCAAAAAATTTTAAGAGACAACATTATCTGGAAACTATAAAAGTTAGTAAGACAAAAATGAAATACATTTTTTTTTAATTCAATCTCATTAATTAAATGCAAAAAAATTTGTGAAGATTTAAGGACAAAAACTAAATTCAAAATCGCAGCCAAAATAAACACTCACACGGACAGAATTCTGTCATGAAACACACAAAAAAAAAGCAATGTAAAAAAATATTTACTAAATTACAGAAATGTTTTAAATAAAAAAAAATTACTTAATGCATAAGCATTTCATCAAATGTAAAATAAAAATCAGGTAACAAAAAAATAAATGTACAAAATATTTGGTGTTTATTATAAACCCAACAAAAAAGTCACATTTCTGATTGGTTTAAATCTCTTACAAAAAAATTTTAACTAACTGCCCTAAAAGGTTTATATCTAGGCACTTTAAAAACAGTCTATTTTTCTGCTCAGAGTGGATTTTCTTACCTGGCTGAGCTGCCGCTGGCCCGGATGGTCCCCAGCCCCGTCAGCGTCTCAGAGAAATGCGAGTAGACAGGTGACAGCGTGACGCTGCACAGACGCTTCAGCTCGCGGGACGTGTGTCGGTAATAGTGCTGGGTGCGGTAGTAGAGCAGAGCGAGGGGCAACAGAGGCACGAGGACCCAGGGGAGGCCATAACTTATCACCACCAGCATCCCCAGCAGGCCGAAGACGTTGGCCAGCATTATGTTGAGGATGAAGGGCAGGCTGTCGTCCACGCTGTACAGGTCTGAGGAGAAACGGTTCAGGACGCGGCCCATCGGGGTGGTGTCGAAGAAAGACACGGTGGCCTAAAGGAGGTCAGAAATGAAGAAAATGAAGCCTAGCATTGGTTCATGGAAGACACTGTAGTCCTCCTCCACCCCAGACTCCTCCTTTATAGCATAAAGCCTGTTGCACCCTCAGATATTCAGATTCGTGCTTCCTTCCTGACTGAACCATAAAAAACAACAAACATGAAACAAACATTGATAAACTTCCTCTGTGTCTATGTATGCATGTTTCTGACTACTGCTGTCTGACATAAAAAGACCCTCAGCTAGTCTCTCAGCGTCAGACAGGCCGACAGGTGAGCAGAGGGACTCTAGACTCATGACTCACCTTAAGGACCCGGTCCAGCAGTCTGTTGTGGATGGTTTTGGCAGCACAGATTCCTCCGTACGCGAAGAGGAAAGCTCTGAGAGCGGTGAAGACGGTGTTAGCCACGCCGATGGAGCCGTACACCGTCAGGTAAAACTTCACATCAGAGCTCATGTTGGTCAGAAAGGAAGATTCCACAGAGGACAGAGGAGACCTGGAGGGCAGAGGAGGATACTGCGGTGACATTTTACAGAAAAACAACACAGAACTAGAGGAAAATGTCCACTAGAACACCAGATCATTTAATGTATTTCATAATAAAAGCAGGATATGTTTTAAAATAAAATCCCCCAGATATTAATGAGTAGTTCTGCTATTTTTCATATTTCTGAACTATCTAAACACCGTCACAGAGAACAGACGTCCTAAATTAACATGAAAACCACTGTTTATCTGTTTATGACTTTATTATCTTGTTTATCTACCTCTTCTTACCCATTTTTAAATCAACCTCTCCTATCTTATTCATCTGCTTTTTCTTATCTTGTTTATCGGTTTTTATTTATCTTGTTTATCTGCTTTTATTTATCTTGTTTATCTGCTTTGATTTATCTTGTTCATCTGCTTCTATTTATCCTGTTTATCTGCTTCTATTTATCCTGTTCATCTGCTCTTTCTTATCTTGTTTATCTGCTTAATAATCTTGTTTATTTGACTTTAAGTCTTCTTTGTCTGCCTTGATGAAATGTTACAGGGTAAAATTCCGTAAATCAAAGAAAATTTTAAAATATAACTCTGCATGATCTTGAAAGCCTTTGACATAAGCCCAGTCCTCCCAGTGGAGGTAGACCTGTGATACTGGGTTAGGGTTAGACTCACATTAAGCCTCCAGGTGAGAAGAGCAGCAGGTGAGGAGAGCTGAGGGCTCCTGATGAAGAACAGTATGTCGTTGTAGAACCGTTGTTTTTCAGCTCTGAGATCCAGTGAGACAACCACCAATCAGAGACGTTCTTAGAGGCTGAAACAACAACAAAAGGTACAAAATGTAGGATTATATCAATATCTATGTCTAAATATATAAAAATGTGACATATGTAGAGTTGAGAACTTTTATTATATCAGATATTTAAGTTTATGAAGCCAGAGAAATCCTTTATTTTCACAGATAGTAGAGGGAAGCGTCATGTCAAACAACAGCCATGACGGACTTTTATCTAAAACTATTCTTCTCATGTTCAGAATCTTTTCTTAAATTATTGTCAGAGAAAACAGAAATATGAAACATTTTCGTTTAACTTTCTGTCTGTCCATCCTGAAGAAAAGAAAAGGTAAATCTGAAAAAAAACTCTGAGAGAGGTGGATTCAAACCTTGCATGAGGAGCAGAGACATCAAGATGGACGAAGCCAGGACTCCACCCACAGCGGCCCAGTAGGTCCGGTAAACACCCCACGCCAGCCCGCCCACCTGCTTCTGCTCCACCCCTGACAGACCGGGGTCCTGGTCCAGACGTAGATCAGGGGACGACTCCGGCTCCTCCTCCTCCTGCTCCACGCCATCTGCCATCATCAAACAGTAAAGATGCTTGAAAAGGAGACCGCACTTCAGAATATTTCCACAGTATCAAAGCTGCACTGAATCACAGCATCTAAAATTTGACTTTTCTTTCATTTATAATACAGACTATAATACAGAACAGGAACTTCCTCCCTAATCTCATGGAGCAGGAGTTTAGGACACTCATACCTTTCTCCTTCATGTTGTGCTCGTTCTTCCGTTTCTTCGGCACGGCCTCCACCAATGGAAGGATTTCTGCTGGGCTACCTGTTTAACAGCAAAAAAGCAGGTGCAAAATTAAAAGATATTAACTGGTTAAACTGCTTTGCTTTATGTCTAAATCTTTGGAATTTACTCATCAAACCCAGTCAGAATTTAAGTTGGTTCCTTTAGGCACTGGCTTATGCTGTTTTGTTTTGCTGTGGTCTTTTCACTGTGAATTAAGGCCACACTATAGACAATGTTTAACTCTTAAATTATCTTATAATCCTCTGAGTGCACATGCTAGATAACTCAGCCAGACCAAGCATGACTTCAGAAGAAAAAACAAACATGGAGGACAAACGGGATCCTTGGCTGGCTGCGGTGAACACTGGACTAGTCACAGAGCTGTTACACACACATCTACGGGCAATTTAGAGTCACTAGTTAACCTAACGAGCATGTCTTTGGTCTGTTGGAGGAAGTCGGAGAACCAGGAGAGAACAGGTCAGCACTCAAAATGTCCTTTAGATCTGTTTATTCAGGCTTTAAGGCACAACAGACGACCTTCTCAGTTTTAGTTTAACTCTATTTTGGTCGTGCACCTATCAGTTCAGTATTTGGAGGGTGCTCCTTTTTTTTGCTTTTTTGAGAACACAGAAACACCCTGACCAGGAAGTGAACCAGGAACCTTCTTGTTGTGAGTGCAGCCCCAGATGAAGAACCATCGCGATTAAATGTCCCTCATGTGACCCACACAGGCATGTGGGAAAATGTTTTCTGTTTTATGCCACCAGTTTGGCTCAGAAGGCAAAAAACTGAGGCTAGAGTCCTTCAATGCACCGGTTGCTGGATCGATCGATCGACTAGTTTCAGCACTGTTTGGTGCATGTCTACCCCCACTCTCTCCTTGCATTTCCTGTCTCCCTTTAGCTGTCCTATCAAAATAAAAACTAAAAGCCCCAAATAATCTTAAAAGAGTAACCTGATTACTGGTTTGTATGTTTAAAACCCTGGTCAGTATTTTTAACTTGCTTTTACGTTCAGTTTTTTTCTTCTGTCACTGATTTTCATTTAGTGGTTCTTAAATATATCAATTCTATTATATTTTTATGATATATTAATGTGCTGGCATTCATTAAGTATTTCAAAATCTCTTGGAACTTTCTTCCTTCATGTATTAGTTTATGGTTTTATCTATTATTGTCAGTTTCTGTCTTTATAAAGTACAGAAGCCCTACAGGGCCGTATATTCACGTATATTATTTACTCTATCATCCCATAATAACAGGATAAATCAAGTCATTATCACAGGAAAACAACTGTTGTTATCCCATGATAACACCAAAATAAGTTGAGATTACAAGAAAACGAGTTGTTATCTTGAGATAATGACAAAAAGAAGTAGAGATAACAACAAAATACGTCGAGATTACAAGAAAACAAGAGTTCTCTCGCGATAACAAAATAAGTCCAGATAACAACAAAATAAGTCGAGATAACAACATAATAAGTGGAGATTACAAGAAAACAAGAGTTATCTCAAGATAACGACAACATAGGTCGAGATAACAACAAAATAAGTCAAGATAACGAGAACACAGGTTATCTCGAGATAACGACAAAAGTCAATTAAGACAATTAAACGACAAAATAAGTCGAGATTATGAGAAAACCAGAGATGTCATCTCGAGATAACACAAAATAAGTCAAGATCATGAGAAAACCAGTTATCTCGAGATAACGACCAAAGTAAGTTGAGATAAGGACAAAATAAGTCAAAATAATGAGAAAACCAGAGTTGTTATCTTGAAATAATGACAAAAAATGTCAAGATCACGAGAAAACTGACAGAAATCATTTGTTATCATGGGAAAACTATGTAAATAATATGCGTGAACATATGGCCCTTCAGGACTTCCGTAATGAAGCACTCTGGACTGTATGCTCAAACTTTCTAAGAGTTGGCTTTTTTCGTGAACAGCTGGAGCTGGCTCCTATTTAAGAGTTTTAAAGACATAAAAGACATATAAGACATAAAAAAGGTAAAATAGTACCAAACTAAGAGCCCTCTGATGGTTTAAAACCAGCTCTTCTTACTGAGCTAAAACAAATAATCCAGATCACTAGGAAGGGTCGCACTTCTCGTAACTCTGAGTGAGAATAGATGGATGTAAATGAAGCCATATATTCTTTTTAGTGGCAGACTACAGCAGATTACACCATACAGCCAGTCCGGTCCAGACCAAGTCATCCCAGACCCCCTCTGTAGCAGTCTGAGCTATCTAACTGTTTTCACTGCAGTGCATCCATTCAGAGCATTAAGGATGACTATTTGGCATCAGACCTACCAAAAGCAGGTATAAATCTCTGCTACTGCATCGTCTGAAGAGCAGTGAGTCTCTCCACTTGCTGGTTCTGAGAGTTTTAGGGGATCTGAGAGTGGAGGAGTGTTTTATTTTGATGGTTCGGCGCCCTCTACAGCCCTCTTCTTTTGTTTCTCCCTCACCTGACTCTCTGTCTGTACCTGTTGTGTATTTAAAGAAGCTTCTGATGAGCGTTTCTCCAACCAGCCTCTATAGGCATCAGTGTTAGAGCTTGTGTTACGTCATAAACTTTTCCCCCTACATTTCCCAGAAACCTTAAGGGCTGTTACGCAAGTTTAACAACAAATCACGCTGCATTTTTCAGCTCCAGTATCACATTCCACATGAAGCAGAGGTTTCTGAAGCACACTCAGGATGCTGCGACTCATCTCCTCTTCCATGTATTCATCTTCAAAAGCGCCTTTTTTGAAAGGGTTGAGGACTTGATTGTTATAAAGAAACCCAGAGTAAGAGATTGTTTTAAAAGTAAGAAGAAAGGAAGGAAATGCTTGAGGAGATCAAATACTTCCTGTTTGTCTAAGCAGATTTCCAGCCTTGGTATGAGAGCAGCTCACTCCTGAATCTTTATTCATTTTGAACCTATTTAAATTCTCCATATTTGTGTCTGATAAGCCCTAAAAAATGAGTAAATATTTAAATTTGAATATTTATCCTAACCCAAGATTAATCCCACCAGCCTCCGTATTCTTTTAAAGACATTTCCATCTGTTTGGGTCGTGTTTTTTTGTTTCTACCTGTGTTGACGATCGTCCCATTCTCCATGAGGACCACCAAGTCAGCTTTGTCTACAAACTCGATGCGATGCGTGCAAAGGATTCTGGTCTTTCCCCTCAGGAGCTCCATGATGCATTTCTTCATGAGGTGTTCGGCCACGTCGGTGTCGACTGCCGCCAACGGGTCATCGAGGAGGTAGATGTCTTTGTCCTGAGGGGAAAAATATTGATTGTAAATTTGATCTGTGTCTTTTAAAGAATGTGTAAATCCAACATGTTTTACAGTTAGATATTTAGATAACGATCTACTTCTATTAAAGAGTTATACACATTTTCAAAGCATGTCAAGAAACTTTTTTCTGTCTTAAACTGGGGGTTTAGTCAACAAAATCTGCCCTCCATAAGGTTTATTTGCTTAAAAAAAGGGGAATGCCCTTCAGCCCAGAAGAAGACTTTTCTGAGTGCTGACTGCTCAGCTTCATAGAGAGGACTGACCATGTAAACAGCTCTGGCGAGGGCGAGTCGAGCCTTCTGTCCTCCGCTCAGAGTCACTCCATTCTCTCCCACTTCTGTCTTATCTCCATTTGGCAAAACCTGAGGACACAGCGAACAGCATGAAAATGTTTACGACTCATCTAAAATGTAAGAAAAGTGCTTTCACTTCAGGTTAGGACAAGAAGCAGACTTGATCAGTATAAACAGACAAAAATTCATTCTGTAGGGCACTGGCATTGACCTGGGGTCGGGCATGGAACATCAGGGAAAAGTTTTGTCTACTCTGAAGTAACAACAAAAACAGTCAATGAAACAAAATAATCACAAGCCCAGTTTACAGTACTGTAGAAAGATTTAGTTTATTACACCTGTGACATTGCCTTCACTATGGATGTTGTGGAGGAATAAAGTGGGACTCTTTAGAGATGAAAACAGCATTCACCCCCTGGGATGTTTGACCCTTTTTAGTCCTCTGTCAGACTGAAGAAGATTATCCTCCAGGATTTTAAGATATGTTGTTGCATTTATTTTCCCATCAACCTTTACAAGCCTTCCAGGGCCGGCTGCTGAAAAGCATCCCCACAGCATGACGCTGCTGAGAAGCATCCCCACAGCACGATGCTGCTGAGAAGCATCCCCACAGCACGATGTTGCTGAGAAGCATCCCCACATTATGATGCTGCTGAGAAGCATCCCCACAGCATGATGCTGCTGAGAAGCATCCCCACATCATGATGCTGCTGAGAAGCATCCCCACATCATGATGCTGCTGAGAAGCATCTCCACATCATGATGCTGCTGAGAAGCATCCCCACAGCATGATGCTGCTGAGAAGCATCCCCACATCATGATGCTGCTGAGAGGCATCCCCACATCATGATGCTGCTGAGAAGCATCTCCACAGCATGATGCTGCTGAGAAGCATCCCCACATCATGATGCTGCTGAGAAGCATCCCCACAGCATGACGCTGCTGAGAAGCATCCCCACATCATGACGCTTCTGAGAAGCATCCCCACATCATGATGCTGCTGAGAAGCATCCCCATGGCATGATGCTCCTGAGAAGCATCCCCACGACATGACACTGCTGAGAAGCATCCCCACAGCACAACGCTGCTGAGAAGCATCCCCATGGCATGATGCTGCCAACATCATGCTCCACAGTGGGGATGGTGTGTTTTTGCAGATGTCTGGTTTGGCATCTTGTAAGAACTTTCTTCCTCTTGACCATGGAGTCTCCCACAGTCCTTCTGGTGAACTCTAGTCCAGATTGAATCTGAGTTTTCTTCAACAGTGTCTTTCTCTTTGCCACTCTCCCATAAAGCTCTGACTGCTGAAGAACCCGGCCAACAGTTGTTGTCTGCAGAGTCTCTCCATCTCAGCTGCTGAAGCTTGGAGCTCCTTCAGAGTAGTCATAGTGTCTTGGTGTCCTCTCTCACTAGTCTCCTTCTTGCACGCCCACTCAGTTTGTGAAGACGGTCTGATCTAGGCAGATTTACACATGTGACATATTCCTTCATTTCTTCATGATGGATCTAACTGAACTCTGGGGGATGTTCAGAGACTTGGAAATGACCCCTGACTTAGACTTTTCAGTAACCTTTTCTCTGAGTATTCTTTTGTCTTCATGGTGTAATGGTAGCCAGGAATACTGATGAACCAGTGACTGGACCTTCCAGACACAGGTGTCTTCATACTACAATCACTGTGGGACTAGCACCAACTGCCTGGACCTCTGCTGAGTTAGGTCAGTCACTTTAAAGTGGGTGAATATTTATACATATAACATTAATTTTGTCCAAAAGCTCAATTAAATGGACCGTTATAAAATCAATAAAAGGGTAAAATGGCCATGGGGGCAAACACACAGTGGTATGCATAGATACTAAGATGTGAACAAGGAAAAGACAAACTAATAAAGCAGCCGTACGTTGAGGTCATCTGACAGAGCGCAGGCCTCGATCACAGCCTGGTACACGCCGTGGTCGTACGCTTTGCCAAACAGGATGTTGTCCCGCACCGATGCATGCTGGATCCACGGCTCCTGAGATGCCAGACCGAACCCGGCCTCTCTGTCTGCGACGTACACCACCCCACTCAGCCTGCAGGGACAGGAGGAACATTTAACACCTCAGCATCTCCTATCTAATCTTTTCCACATAAAACATTCAAGGCTGCTGTGATCACTGCTTATCAGTCAGAATTACTCTACAGAACTTCAAAGCATTCTTCTTTATTTTACTTAATTTGTCCTTCTATGGAGTGAAGAGAAGTCCACTTCCTACAACAACCAGAAACTGAAAGATTAAGTGCTAAAAGTTTAGTTAGTGGTGCACTCATGTAAATATGCTTTTAAAGTTGCACTCCTTGGTTTCCCAAGCCGACTGATGAAGATTCCTTCTTTCTTCAAGTTTCACAGGGCAAGGAAACCCTGGTTAGAGAGCCTTTAAATAAAGATGCTCAGGTGTTTTACCTGCTGAGTTCTCCAGTGAGAGCTGCCAGTAATGAACTCTTCCCACAGCCGACCTTCCCCACCACCACGACCAGAGAGCCCTGAAACACACACCAGTCTCTAGTAAGTAAGTAATGTTATTTGTATAGCCTTTCACAGAACAACGTCACAAAGTGCTTCACAACAATTAAAATGAAAATACAACAAGTAAACAACAGCAAAGCATCAAAAATATGAAAAACCATGAAACATTTGCATATATCCAAATCAATGCTATAGATGTTCAAAAGCAAATCTGAAAAGATGTGTCTTAAGCTCCTTTTTAAAAACCTCTGGCGAAGCAGATGAGCGCAGCTGGAGTGGAAGAGATTTCCAGAGAGTAGGCGCCACATATTCAAAAGCACGGTAGCCTTTAGTTTTTAAATGCACTTGGGGAACAATAAGTAAACTCTGGTCAGAAGATCTAAGAGAAAGACTAGGGATGTAGGGATGGAGCAGGTCTAGAACGTAGTTGGGCACCTGCCCATAAAGGGCTTTATATACAAAAACAAGGACTTTAAAATGAATTCAGGAATTAATTGGGAGCCAATGTAAGGAAAATAAAACCGGAGTGATGTGAGCTGTTCTACTGGACCGAGTCAGTAATCTTGCAGCGGCATTTTGAACCATCTGTAACCGATTTAGGGATGATTAATTCAAGCAGGTGAAAAGGGAGTTACAATAGTCAAGCCGGGAGGATATAAAAGCATGAATCAGCATTTCTAACTCCGCTTGAGACACAACAGATTTCAATTTAGAGATGTTTCTTAAATGAAAGAAACAGGAACGGGTCAGTGACTTGACGTGTTCATCAAAAAGCATTAAATTATCAAGTGTTACCCCAAGATTTTTACATTTTTTTCTTAAGGAGGGGGAAAGAGATCCAAAACATTTCTCAGCTTGAGAAGAGATGCTCTCTGAGGCAATGATGAGAATCTCAGTTTTATCAGTGTTTAGCTGAAGAAAGTTATTACTCATCCAATCCTTAATGGCGGACAGACACTCAAGCAACATATTAATTTTTTCAGTTTCAGTGGGTCTGAAAGACATATACAGTTGGATGTCATCAGCGTGCAAGTGGTATGACACTCCTTTGAAAAGAACAATAGCATTAAAGAACAACCAAGGTACAGGAAGTCAGACTTATGCATTGAACTGTCCACTCTAAATTTAAAAATGGCTTCTGCCATGTTATCTATATTTTAGTTGAGCTGAGCAGCTCGTGTTTACATGACTGGGACATGTCTAGTGGGGCCATAGCATTCTGTGCTCTGCACATCTCCACACACCTTTATCATTGTTTTGTTTCTTTTTTTTATATTTATTTTGGGCATTCTTTATTTGACAGAGGAGGACAGTGGATAGAGTTGGAAACAGGGACGAGAGCAGGGAAGAAACATGTGGTAAAGGGCCTCAGGCCGGATTCGAACCTGGGCCGTCCCTGTACATGGGGCGTACCCTAAACCACTAGGTCACCTACCTACTTTATCATTGTTTTAACTGAGCCCCCTGGTAGTGTATTTGCAAACGGTGCATTAAACTTTATTTTCCTGCAAGATAATTTCTTCAAACCGTTGGTAGTTTTGTGCTTCTGTTATCAACCTTTCAAGTGTTTCTTTTTTATTCACACCTCGTCGCTGGTTAAACCGACATACTGACCTAAGTCTAGTAGTAACAGTAAAATAAGCTACATTTAGCCTGTGCTAACAGACTGCTTGTACCTTGGTGATCTTCAGATTAAGGCTGTGCAGCAGCAGACTTCCTTCAGCTCCACGTTCACTTCCTCCCTCGCCGTTTTGGTTCAAACCCTCCGCTCCCTGCCAGGAAAATTTACCCTGACTCAACAGGACCGATGTCTGGCTGTCCTCAGGAGTCACTACAAGGATAAAATTAAAGCTTAGACACAACAGATTTATATTTACAATGTCTGATACCATATGGAAGCCCTGAAAGGACATGCAACCACACATTTTTACTCCATTCTCCAGTGAGAACAAACTCTTTTGGCTGTAATTGTCTAGATTTTGACATTTTTAAATCTTGTTCTCAGTAAGATAATTCTGGTTTTCTTTTACCTGCAATTTCCACATAGGACGACTGAGCCATGAACCAAAGCGACACGGGTTTGCTCTGACCGAAGGCAAGCAACCTCGCCCACTGAAGTGAGTCTAGAGCACTGCGCCGCGGCATGCAGCCCTGATCAGCAGGAAGAGATCACGGGAGAACTGCAAGTTCACGCAGGAATAGTATGTCAACAGCGGACTGTTTTACCTTTTGGTTTGGGGTTAATTTATCATCCTTTCCGGTATAAGTCTATGATATTATTGCTTCTGCCATTGGGTGAGAACATTAGGAAGTTAAATGGTTCATGTTTGCTAAAAGAATCTGTGGTTTTATGTAAAATTCTTTGGATAAATATCCTCCAAAGTTAACTTTTACTCGTCAATGGCACCGTTGTAGCTCCGTGACCCACTGGCCTCTCCGTGACCCTTTGCTCTCGCTGCAGGATGAGATGAAAGAAAGAACCAGATATTCTACGCTTGTGACTTCCTGTTTGGTGCTTTTTGATCAACGGTTTGGCAGCAACCGGCGCTGAAAATAGACCTGCAGCGTATCTCAAAAGAATCAAAATTAGAGGTGCATGAGAAAAAAAACTAAAAGTTCTCAAGATTTTAAAGTCTTATTTTTACAAGAAACCAAACTTCAGAATGTAAAGTTTTAAAGTCTTAAATATAGAAAAAATTAAACTAAAACCAGCAGCTGGATAACCCCCGGTTATAGAATTGTCTCTCCTTAGTCCAGATAATAATGATAACGTGATAAATCTGGGCTAAACTCACAGCTACTTCCTTTCCTATCAGTCCCAGTAGAAAGGATTATTGGTTCAGGCTCTTAAGCAGGACTTATGCAAGAAAAGCGGCTTCATCTGGGAGGGTTTTCTTCCATGTAATCTGCTTTTTTGACTTTATAATCTCAAAAATAAAAGTTTTGGTTCATGCAACGACTTTTAAAGTCAAAGCTTGGAGTTTTTCTCTCATAAATTTTTGTCTTTTTAATCACAAGATTTTAGGAAACAACCAAAATGTACTTATTTTGGAGAAAAATAAAAAGTATGGGTGCATGTCCTCTTATAGCAGCAGTTCTCAACCTTTTCAGCCCGCGACCCCCAAACTAAAGGTGCCAGAGACTGGGGACCCCCGCTGTGCCTGAAGGTGGTTGAATAGCCAGGAACATTCAAGGATAGTCTTATGCAGACAAGGCCGTTCATAAGGAGGGATAAAGAGGGAGGTTTCTGGGACCCCGCCAAACTGGGGGCCTGTGGAGGTCAGCAAAACCGTGGTCCATTGTGAGGTTAAGCTGTGATAACCATATTTTACATTTTACATGAATAATAACCACTTTAATCAAAGCAACAAATACCTTTATTTATTCATTTAGCCTTCTTTAGATGAAAAAATTTTTGTAAAAAAAAAAACATAATTTAAATTGGTTAAAAATAGCTAAAATTGGTTAATAATGGCAAAAAAAATGGTGAAATTGGATTCTTAAAGAACATAAATGGGTTAAAAGTGGTAAAAATTGGCACAAAAAAGTGGTAGAGGGGATTAAAAAGTGGGTGAATGGCTTTAAAGTGCAACAAAATTGGTGAAGATTAGGCGGAATGAGATGAAATATTGATATAAACTGTCAAAAAGGGGTGTGAAAAAGGGTTGATAGAAGCAATAATGGGTCAACAGAGGCATCAATAGGCGGAAAGTGGCAAAAATTGGTTCAGAAGTGGCAAAAACAGGCAGAAAAAGTGATGGAAAGTGTTTAGAATAGACAAAAATGGGTTTTAAGTGGCAAAAATATGTTAGAATTGGCAAATTGGTGTTCAAAAGAGATGAAAAAGGGTTAAAATTTGGTGTAAAGTGACAACAGTATTATCTAAAAAATATTCTTAGTTTTTTAGGGCATCTGATGACCCCCTTTCAGTGTCTTGCGACGACCCCAAGGTTGAGAACTACTGTCTTATAGCCTCCATAATATCATGATGCTTTATGAGAAAATAATCAGGATTCAGTGTGTATTTCCTTATTTCAGCCTCTGAGAATCATTACTTAATAAATTCTTGACTTTTTTACTTTTGATGCAGCCGTTCTGGATGTGTTCGTGTTGAATGATTTCTCATTGAGAGCAGAATCTGTTTATATTGATGGACTTCATGTGTGAGTAAGTCTGTTGATGGCCTACAGCGGCCTGATTTGCAGATAGAGAAGAATAAATAAACTCTGTGTGCTTCATGGGTTCACTGAACAAACAAAGAAGAAGGCAGCAGCTTACCCAGGGCGTAGTACGCCTGCAGGTCCTGGTTGGTCAGTTTGAAGAAGCGCTGGATTCGCTCCAGAGACACTTTGGCTTCCAGTATGCCGTTGAGGACCCAGGGGAAAGAGTTCAGCGGGATTATCAACATCCCAACTAGAGCTAGTGTGGTGAAAACCTGGAACAATGAGTTTAAAGAGCTTTCAAACAGATTCAGGATGCATAAAATCAGTGAATAAAACCCTCAGAACATCAGCTCGGCTACACAACCCCACACTTGAACTCTTCCTGACCTTGGCTGCAGTCAGCTGATATCCCAGCAGGACGTAGGTGACGAAGGTGAGGATGGAGATGACCACAGGTAGAGCGGCCCAGGTGTAAACACACAGAGCATCCAGGTACTTGATGGCTTTGAGGTGGGACAGTTCTTGTTTTCGACATTCAGAGACCTTCTGGGTGAAATGAGACTCCCAGTTGTAGAATTTAATGACCCGAATACCAAAGAGGATTTCTGTCATGACCTAGGAGAGAAAGGTCACAAAAAGACGTGCAGACGTGACATTTACATTCATGCTGAATGTTTCAGTGATCGCTGTAAGATTTAGGGCCATAAAAATTAAGAACATAATTATTATGTTATTCATCCTTCTCCTACCGCCATGGCCGACTCTGTTTTTACTGTATCACCTCATCATTCCTCACCTTGACCCGGCTGTCTTTGTGCCTTAGCATGTCTTTGTTGTTGCTAAGGATACGGGAAGCCAGGAACTTGTTGAAAGGCACCAGCAGCAGCGCCACACACAGCCCGCCCAGGAAGGCCACGCCCACCTGCAGGTACAGCAGGTAGAGAGTGATGCTGAAGCGGAAAGGCATGCTCCAGAGCTCGTGAAAGCTGGTGAAGAAGTTCACCACGCGGTCGGTGTCCGTGCTCATCAGGTTCACCACCTCGCCCAGAGAGAAAACGGCCAGGCTGCTGCCGCTGACCCGCAGGGCTTTGGCGTAGATGGCCGACATGAGAGCGGCGCGGGCCGACAGCGCCACTTTAGACACCTCAAAGAGGTAGGAAATTCTGAGCATCGCTGCCAGGAAAGTTGTGGCAAAGAGCCCCAGAGCACACCAGGCCCCGTGGCTCGCTGGAGCTCCTCTTTCCTCCATGAAGTTGACCAGACTGTTGAGGAGGAGGGGCCCGGCGAAGCTCAGCATGTTCACCGCCGCCTTCAGCACGCCCAGGACGTAGAACCGAAGCCCGAACGCCTTGTGCAGCACTGTCAGCAGTCCCACATCCCCCTCCAGCTCCAGAGTCTCCTCCTGGTAGTGGGAACTCCAGGTACCACTCAGGAGGCTCCTGCTGACCGGCGGGGGCCACTGATCCTGCCTGTCACTGACCGTGCCGCCTCGTCTGCACGCCTCCCAGCACTGGTGGAAGTATCGACACACCACGCTAGTCCGAAGTCTCTGTGGGAGGTGATAAACATCAGCCGGTCTCTCCAGCTCTCCTCGCTGTCCTCGTTGGAGCAGAGGAGTCAACCAGAGGAAGAAGAGCCGAGAGAAGATGCCACTCCCGTCCTCTGCCACCATGTCCCCCGTATCCGTCTGGTCGCTCTCTGTGATGAGTGGCAATCCATCCTCCGTGTTGATGGACAGAGTATATCCGGCGTCACTGATGCAGGGGAACACAAAGGCAAGAAGATAAACCAGAAGAGGCAGCGCCCGGGCTGAGGCGAGCACAAAGCGAGTGAATTTAAGAGGCTCTTTGAAGCTTAGATAGTCCTGATGGTCACAGGAAATCATCAGAGCAAAGACCAGGTTTGGGACCGACAGAAGGACCAGCACCAGCAGCAGAGACGGCCCTCTGGTTCTCTTAAACGCCGTCCTCTGGAGAACCACGATGGCGCTGAAGTGGACCAGCCAGGCCAGGATGGCACAGCTGTCAGCAAGGACGTCCAGGTACATGTCAGCCTGCTGGAGGAGGCTCACCATGACCACGTCTGCGGTGAAGAGGAGCGCCGACAGCAGAGCAGACACGGAGCGGAGCGTCCAGCCACAGGGAGGAGACGACTGCTGGAGGTCGGATCTAGAGAACAGAAACACGATCATCAACGATACAAGAGATGAAAAAATTTTCTGATGTCAGGACAGCTGGTCCATGCAGATGGAAATGTGAAGAAAAATGTTCATGCCAAAATTTTTAATTTTCCAAATACCACTCTTGAGATAACTTATGTCTTATGTCTTAATTTGAAATATTCTCCAAGAAAACCTTAAAAAACCGAAACTTTTCTGCCACCTTTATCCCATTTTTGCCCCTTTTCACCATTTTTTCTCCCAATTTTCACCCATTTAAGCTACTTCTAGTTATTAAAACCACTTGTTTCCTAGTTTTTGCCCATTTTACCCACTTTTTGTTGCCACCTTTATCCCATTTTTGCCCCTTTTCACCATTTTTTCTCCCAATTTTCACCCATTTAAGCTACTTCTAGTTATTAAAAACCACTTGTTTCCTAGTTTTTGCCCATTTTACCCACTTTTTGTTGCCACCTTTATCCCATTTTTGCCCCTTTTCACCATTTTTTCTCCCAATGTTCACCCATTTAAGCTACCCTTTGACAATGAACACCACTTTTTTCCTAGTTTTTTGTCCATTTTACCCACTTCTTTTTGCTATTTTTCAGCATTTTTGCCTTTTTTCATCACTTTTCACCCATTTCAACTACGTTGTGCTACTAAATACCCCTTGTTTCCAATTTTTTTCCCATTTTTGCCACTCTTGACTGCTTTTAGTCCCTTTTCACCCATTTTTTTGCCACATTTGGATCATTTAATGTCACCTATAACTCATTCAGCCATTTCCATGCTATTTAAAGCTATTCTTTTCCTTTTTCAGCCATTGAATGCCATTTTCAGCTACTTTTAGGCTATTTTCAGCAATTTTAGGTTAATTTCAGATTTTTTAGGCTACTTTCAGGTATTCTTATCCTTTTTCAGCCATTGAATGCCATTTTCAGCTACTTTTAGGCTATTTTCGGCTATTTTTAGGCTACTTTCAGCTTTTTTAGGCTAATTTCAGATTTTTTAGGCTACTTTCAGCTATTCTTATCCTTTTTAAGCTATTTAATGCCGTTTTCAGTTACCTTTATGCCCTTATATGCTATTTTCAGCTATTTTTCCACTATTTTCAGCTATTTCCATGCTATTTCAAGCTTTTTCTGTGCTTTTTTAGCCATTGAATGTCATTTTCAGCTATTTTTAGGCTACTTTCAGCTTTTTTTGGGCTACTTTCAGCTATTCTTTTCCTTTTTCAGCCATTGAATACCATTTTCAACTACTTTTAGGCTATTTTCAGCTATTTTTAGGCTAATTTCAGCTTTTTTAGGCTACTTTCAGCTATTTTTTTCCCTTTTCAGCCATTGAATGCCATTTTCAGCTACTTTTAGGCTATTTTCAGCTATTTTTAGGCTACTCTCAGCTTTTTTAGGCTACTTTCAGTTATTCTTATCCTTTTTAAGCTATTGAATGCCATTTTCAGCTACTTTTGGGCTATTTTCAGCTATTTTTAGAATACTCTCAGCTTTTTTAGGCTACTTTCAGCTATTCTTATCCCTTTAAAGCTATTGACTGCCATTTTCAGCTACTTTTAGGCTATTTTATGCTATTTTCAGCAGTTCTTCCATAATTCAGCTATCAACATTCCCAAGCAATTTCAGCTGAAATTTCTTGGGGATGTGCCTGTCAACTATCCTGTCTCTGAGCTCTGCAGCTCCTTTGACCTTTGACCCTTGGTTTCTGCTCTGATGTTATTGTCAGCTGTGAGGCGTTCTCTAGAGAGGTGTGAGCCTTTAGAATCATGTCCAATCAGTTTAATGTAGAACAGGTGGACTCCAATCAAGGTGTAGAAACATCTCAACAAAGACCAGAGACATGGAGGAACCTGAGCTACATCTACAGAGTCGTTGGAAAGCTCTGTCCCCTCAAAGGGGTTTTCTGCACAATTGCGCACTGCTCTCTCCACCTCTCTGTGCAGAAGAAAAAAAGTTGGGCACTCAAATATCCCCAACGAGTTTTCACTGTTATTTTCTAATGTGTGCTGCAATCAAAGGCGCATTAATCCACAGGCAAGCTGGTACTGTAGCCTAGGGTTTCTATCTCCTTGGGTGCCTCATACTGGGAGATGGAACGTGTGACTGTCACATAATGCATCAGCTGACACACTGATGGCAGGGCCTGATACTGACAGCTGCCCAATACGGGTGGATTCCAGTCATGGAGGGCTCCTCAGCGCCCCGCTTTGGTGAGTTGCATTGATCAGCGTCACAAACTCCACCTCCCTCTAACTGTGCTTGGCTCTTAGTGCCAGTGTGTGGTGGTTGTTTGAATGACTGATTTACACATAAAGGGATTTTTTTTCCAAAATAACTGCCATGCGGCCGAGTCTATTGAAGCCTCCATCATGCGTCTTTGCACAGACACTTTTGGCTTCAGGCCGTTCACGCAGCGACACAAACACTAACGCCAACCACAGACAGACAAACGCAAGCTAACGTGTTGGTGGAGTAGACTTGAGGCTTCCTTCTGCAGAGGAGAAAAGGATTCAACACAGAAGTGAACTTTTCTCCTGCTTTAAAGCTCCTCTTTGGCCATGGTGCATATGTGCATCAGTGATGTCTATACGTATACTCTCTCTCTCTCTCTCTCTCTCTCTCACACACACACACTCTCTCTCTCAACATTCCACTTTTATATTTTATCATGACAGTGCACCCTAATGATAAAACATCGGTTTATGAGTTTATTATCAAAACATTTGATAAATGCCACGCTGCAGGAAATATTATAGATTTACTGTATATTGATAATTAACCGGTTAAAAAAATCATAAAATCTCCAAAATCCTAATAACTGATCAGCAGGGCAGTGAGAAACAGACGCAGACAACTTCTAAAGGAGTTAAAGACTTTAGCTGAAGAGAGTAAAGCTGTAAATTTTTGTTTTTATCATTTTATTTATTACAGTAATGAGAGTTAAAACAGCTGATTACATCTTTCCCATGTGTTAACTTAATTTAACTCATTCAAACAATCTATTATTTTAATAAACAATTATTAATAACTTTTAACATTAAATGTATGTCCATTTTTATCTTAATACGGTGCTTTTACGAATAAATCTGGCTAAAATGATCAACAATGAGACCAGGAAAGAGTTGATCTCCTATAATGGACTGATAACAAAAGGATTTAAGCCATGATGTTTGTAACATTGTGATTTCTCTGTCATGGGCTGTTTATCTTGTGCAGGTAGAAGTCCTTTAGGACAGGGTCATCAACTACATCTGCACAAGGTCCAGATTTAGTCTCAACAGAAACTCTGGGGGCCGGACTTTCAAAAACACAAATTAAATAAATTAGTTGGTCTGATATCAATGAAATATTATTGCAGTAGTATTTGTATTTTCTTTCAAAACACAGGACATTTTAGTCATTACCAGTGAGATCTATCATCTATTATCTATAATGCAGCAGGCCTGACAACAAAACTGTCTGGGCCCCTAAAAAAATCCCAGAGAATGGGCCCTCCACAGTTGTCATTTAGCACCAATATTAACCTGTTTTTGACACTTTTAACCCCTTTTTGATACTTTTTTCCCATTTTTGCCCATCTAACCCAATTTTTGCAAGATTTTAACACTTTTTGAACAACTTTTCCTGCACGTGTTATCCCCTTTGTGCCACTCTTTTATCCATCTTTGCCACTTTTCTTCTTTTTTTCCCCACTTTTTAACCCCTTGTCATTACATTTTTTTCAACAATTTTTGCCACTTTTAACCCATTTTTTATACTTTTGCCTCTTTAACCCAATCTTTGCCATTTCTTAACCCATTTAAACCACATTTCCAGCATGTTTTATCCTTTTTGTGCCACTCTTTTATCCATTTGCCACTTTTCTTCTATTTTTGCCACTTTTTAACCCCTTTCCATAACTTGTTTGCTCTATTTTTGTCATTTGTAACCAATTGTTGATACCTTTTGCCCCTTTTTTGAATCTTTAACCATTTTTTTGCCACATTTGAAACTCCTTTTCACAACTTTTTCTGCCAATATTTGTCCCTTTGTGCCACTCCACAACCCATTTTGCCATTTATTACCCATTTTTGCTACCCTCTAACCCCCTTTTCACCACCTTATCTTAGCACTTCTGCCAACCTTAACCCTATTTTTTAATTACCTAATAATTATGAGAGTAAATTTCAGTAAAACAGATCAAATGTTATGTCATATTCAAACTATTTAAGTATGCATTGTTTGTGGGATGGATTTAACAGCTGCAGACATTTAAAGCCAAAGGATACTCTTAAACCACAACATCTTCTTTTCCTCCTTTTCTGAATTTAATGATCTTTCGGGGCCGGACAGGAAGTTTTGGGGGGCCCGATATGGCCCCCGGGCCGCCAGTTGATGATCACTGCTTTAGGAGAACTGACTGTGATTAGGTTGATGCAGCATGAGAACAGAGCATGTGTTTTGTCTCATCCATCATTAAGCTTTCTGCCTTTTTATATAAAACTACAAACTTTGTTAATGTCTGTTGTAAGTTAGAGTCACAGTTTACTTTTACATTTTAAAGGATTGTAAATCCTTGAAGTGTAAACCTTGATTATATTAAACAGGAGTCCCAGACATCATTATTTCGGCTAGCTAAAACTGAGAGTGGCTTGTGAAGGAATGAATGAATGAATGAACAGTGATTATTAATCAACATAATTATAGTCACTTGTAAAGATATTTGGGGTTGGAGAGGTGCTGCCATGGCGCTACCATGTGGATGTAGCCTAGGCGTCAGATGTCGCCCACAGTTGATGAAGTAGGTGTTCAGGGAAGTCGGATGTCTGCTCAGGAGTTTTAAAATTTAGAGGGAACATTGTTGGAAAGGCTCTAAATACTGACTGTTTTGTAATTACCCACGCCGATGAAATCGGCAGGGGGTTATGTAAAGGGTTCCGTATCTTTGTTTGTTTCTTTGTATGTGTACAAGATAACTCGAGAACGGAAAGTCGGATCTTCACCAAACTTTCAGGGAATATTGGAACAGTGACAGGGAACACTGTAAGAAAAAATTAGTTGAGCTTACTTAAAAAAATTATGGAAAGTCATTGCCTCAAAAATAACAAGTAAACTACACTTGACTTTTGTGAGTTTAAAAAACTTGTTTGTTAGTAGTGTGCAGTACTTGTTCTACTTGAACTATTTAAGTATTCATTACTAGTTTAAAATCAATTATTTTAAGTTCTCACAACTGAGATTCAAATGTTAATTTAAGTTTGCAGGACTTAGCCTAAATCATCTACTTAGAGTGTGTAATACTTAACATTTTTAGTGCATTGTAAACACTGATAAGTTTATAGCACTCAAAACATCTTAGATAACTGATCACCTTAGAACATCAGCTAGAACTCTCTGTAAAAGTTTTGTAAGTTATCATTTCACCTAAGGTGGACTATCTTGTGCCACCAATTGCAACAACGGCTGTTGGCGACCCACTTCATTAATGACAGTGTGCCATACATGTTTCATTGATGCTAGTAACAGTGACAATGTCTCTTATGGACGGGACATCTTTAATTGAGACAGCAACTTCACTCGTGGTGCATTTTATTCATTCATCTTATTTCACCTTTTCTTAACCAGGAGAAAACCTCATTGAGATTAAAAATCTCTTTTTCAAAAGTGTCCTGGCAAAGACAGCTGCAGCAAACAGAGTGCATAAAGGTTAAGTGCCCAAAGGCATTCTGGGAAAACTGCAGATTTGCCATAACTCATATAATATGAGTTATAAAAAAAAAAATACTTAAATTGTTTGAGTACCGTTCACTTAAAATTGAAATAAATTCTATCAGCTCATAAAAATAGAGTTCAAACAGCTGTTTTGGATTTTTAAGTTAACACAACTTAATTATACCCCCTTTTTACTTAATTTTTTTAAACTAAGTAAACTTAAGTAAATTGAGCCCTTTTGCTGTTATGGCCAAGAAGTACAATTAACTTGTTTATAATAAGTATTTAGAACAGGTTAAGAAGAACTGAGTAATTTCAACTCAATGTTTATGAGTAAAATGGATGTTGCTTTTTACAGTGAAGACTTGATTAGATTTTGGTGATGATCCGCGCACCCGTTCGGTTTTTTTCAGACTTCGAAATTTTGAACACCATAGTAATCAATGGGAGCTAGGGATGTAACGATAACCGGTATCACTATAAACCGTGGTAAAATTCGAGATGGTTAGTATTACCGTTTCAAATTTTAATTACCGTTTAAGCCGTGTTTGATTACCGCACTTTGAAAACTCACGGTGATACTGCTCAATTCCTGGAGAAACCAGCTCTCTGTGGCAGTAATGCAACTTCATGGATGCCAGCTGCCGTTAAACACCATAGAAGAAGAAGGAGCAGCGCTCTCTGAGACACTGGTGTGCGTGCGCAGTTTGAAAACATGGCGAGAGAGAGTGCGAGAGAGCAAGCAAAAGAGAGAGAGATGGTACACAGAGGTACATGAAACAGTGAAAGTGTTCTTTCTGTACCAGATTTTCTTAGATCTGTAAGACTAGATCTAGTCTTGAGCACTCAATGTAAAGAAAAGTATTCTTGGATCTTATCTACAATTTGCACAAAGTGCAGCTACCTCTTAAGGCCATAAGGTGCCATCTTTAATGCACATTTGTATGTTTGATGTTATTATTTTAATGCTCTGCAACAAAGTACACTGTGTGTGTTATCTTAAAAAAAGTTGGTTAAATAATTTCAGTGTGTGTATAAGTACTTTTTTCAACACTTTGAGCACATTTCAACAATACCATGATAATAGTGATAACCGTGATAATTTTGGTCACAATAACCATTATATGAAATTGTCATATCGCTACATCCCTAATGGGAACGTGAGTTCCTCGTTGGCGCTGCTTAGGCGTGGGTCTGCTGCCTCAGACGGCCATTCTAGTTTGAATTAAATTTGAAAAAAAAAAATGTTTTTGCATTTGGGATACTGAGTGTAGACTAATGAGAATGAAAATGATTTTTTTCCAACTGTAGCATCACACTGAAACATTAAACAGGTGAAAAAAGCCAGGGGAGTCTGAATACTTTCTTAATTAACTGCACGTTAATCCTGCTCCTAATAATGATGACTATGAAACATATATTTCACTGAAAAATAGAAGGGACTCACAAAATAGACTGCAGCCTCATACAAATCACAGCAGGGATATTTAGAAAAATCACTCATTTATTCTCCTGATGAATACAGGTGAATAATGTCAGAAATGATAAGATCTGTCTCTCAGGTGTGACCTACCTGGCCATGCTGAGGTAACAGGCGCTGAAAATGGCCATCCCTGCATGAGGCAGAGCCCCAAGGACCAGCTGGTTAAAACAGGGACTGGCGTGTCCATTCTGCCACACGGGGAAGGGATCCTCCTCGTCTGTTTGGCAGAAGCCAGCGAGCAGCTCTGTCGGGCTGAACTCTCTCATCTCTCCTCCTATTTGACCCCCATCATACCGAAAAACACCTGAAGAGCAGGAATAAAGCATAACTAAACACATGAAAGGGAAGAAACAGAGAACATAGATGTCACTTTAATGTTTTAAACACATAAGGAGTATCCTTCATGTTAACTCTGCTTTATTTTAAATATAAAGAGGCTCACACTACTTTCACTGCAGAGGAGCTGGAACATCAAATGTTTGACAGTTCTCTTTATAAACTTTTAAACACAATTCCCAATAGATGCTGGTTATGTCTCAGCCAGTAGACCAGGGGTCATCAAGAACATCTGCACAAGGGCCAGATTTAGTTTCAACAGAAACTCTGGGGTCCGGACTTTCAGAACACTGGGCCCCTGAAAATCTCAGAGAATGCGCCCTCCACATTTGTGATTTAATACCAGTATTAACTCATTTTAACCCCTTTTTGCCTCTTTAGCCCAGTTTTAGCCATTGTTTAAACCACATTTCCTGCATGTGTTATCCCCTTTGTGCCACTCTTACCCATTTTTGCTACTTTTCTTCTATTTTTGCCACTTTTTCACCTCTTTTCTTTATATTTTTTTCAAGAGTTGCAACTTTGAACCAATTTTTGCCACCTTTCACCCATTTTTTGCTACTCTTTGACCCCCTGCTGCACCTTCCCTGCCATTTATTTCCTTGTGCGCCACTCTTGAACATCTTTTTTTTTTTCACTAATTTGCCGGGCTATTTTTGCTATATTTTTGCCACTTTTAACCAAATTTTGATACTTTTTGCCCCTTTTTGCTTCCTTAACCCAATTTTTACCATTCTTAAACCCATTTAAACCACTCCTCACATGTTTTATCCCCTTTGTGCCACTATTTTATCCATTTTTGCCACTTTTTAACCTCTTTTTTTATTCAGTTTTTTAACTATTTTTGTAATTTCTAACCAATTTTTTGCCCCTTTATCCCTCTTTAAGCAATTTTTGCCACATTTGAACCTCTTTTCACCACTTTATCTGGTCATTTTTGCAGCACTTCTGCCAACCTTAACCCTTTTTAAACATCTACTAATTATGTCAGCAAATTTCTGTAAAACAGATCAAATGTTCAGTCATGCTAAAACTATTTCAATAATTATTGTTTGTTGGATGGATTTAACAGCTGTAGACATTTAAAGTCTTAAAACCACAGCATCTTTTCTGAATTTAATGATCTTTCATTAAAGGAAGGAAGCGTTGGGGGGCCTGATATGGCCCCCGGGCCGCCAGTTGATGACCATTTATTTATGCTTTAATATACTGAGACTGTCCTTTTAAACAGGATATGAAGTCTTTAGTATTTCATTCATTCAGTCTCTGGATACACAGAGTCTGACACATTTGACTTGTTCTGTGTCTTTATCCTGAAACATTTAAATTAATTTCATGAATATTTGTCTGATTCAGTCATTAGCAGGTAAAACTGAAGCCCTTAAACCAACATATTAACAACATTCAACACTTCAGTACATTAAAACAGAGTTTAAAAACCTCACACAAACATGTGTTAGATATTTTAGAGTCTGGCTCACATGTGTAGGCAGTCTTCCATCGTGTTTGTGTCCCAGTTCTGGTTTTAAACCAGCCTGAAGCAGCAGAAGGAGCCGATCTTCCTCTGACAGCAGGAACCGTCGTGGACTAATGTAAACAAATGAGGCTAGCTAGTTAGCTTAGCACAGAAAATACCGGCCTGTTTAAACGGCACCGCCATGACACAACAAAAATTATATCAATAATATTTAGAACATGTCAAAAAAATACAAAACAACAACACTACTGCCGATAAAACAGCGAGAGTAACCTTTAAATATTACCGGCTTTCAACCTAGCTAGCAGGAAATACTTCTGTCGACTGTTGATGACGCACGCAGAAAGCTTTTCAAAATAAAAGTCACATTTATTTATAATAAGAAAAAAATGTATTTTTGTATTTTGAATATAAAGATAAAAATGTCTACCATCGTCAGCCTTAGCCTCTTTATCTTGTTAGCAAAATTTCACACCCACAAATCTAAATTCTCCAACTCTGCTGCTTGCTGTAAATTATTTTTAATTGACTTCAAATATTGACTCAAATTAACCTCAAACAAAAAACTTTGTCAACAATGTCAATTTATACAGAACGATTTTGTAACTAAGTCTGTCTTGTCTTTTCTGTACTTTATTATTCTATTCTTTATTATTCTAGTTATTAATGTTTTGTGTATTTCCTTAACCTTTGTTAATGTTATTGTTATGTATTGGCACATCTGATTATTTCTAATCAAATTTTTATAATAAAGGGAAAAAAATGTTACATTTATTTAAGGAAAAAAAATCCTCGATAATGGCTTGAAACTGTCCAAAATATGAGGTGGTAGTTTATTCATGTATTCATCGATTTCAGGGGTGTCAGACTCAGTCACAGAAGGGGCCGGATTCTGGTTTAAGGTCTACCCTGAGGGTCTAACAGGGTCCACATTTAACCAAACCATTAGCCTCATTTTTACCAGTATTAAATTATGGGCAAAAAAAAAAAAAAAAAACTAGCACTGATGATAAATGATTTTGAGATTTAAAAAGTCAAAATGATGTTAAAAGGCTCAAAATCTGAGATCAAAAAGTCAAAGTTAGTAGTTCAAAAGTTAAAAACACAAAATAATATGTTTAAATAATGCTTTTAAAAGGCAAATATATAAAAAAGAAAGTCACAATCATGTTTTTAAGACAAAAATATGACTTAAGATTTAATAAAGATGCACCAAAAAGGTCAAAATATGAGATAAAGGTCGAAATAATGAATTAAAAACGTCAAAATATGAGATAAAAAGTGAAAATAATAAATTGAAAAGGCTGAAATGATCAGATAATGTCAAAATTATAAACTGGAAAGCTCAAAATATGAGATAAAAAGTGAAAATAATACATTTACAAAGTCAAAATATGAGACAAAATATCAAAATAATAAATTAAAAATGGTCAAAATAGAGATATAAAGTCAAAATAATAAATGTAAAAGGCTAAAATAATAATAGATTGAAGTCATAATTGTGCTTTGCAAAACTGAAAATATGAAATGAAAACGTATTATTTTCTTTTCACGTTTTTTTTTTCTCTTTATCTTTTTCCACATACTTATGACTATGAAGGATATTTGTTATCATCAGGGTAGGTTTACATTTTTATACTGCAGGAAATCTGCAGACCTCATATTTTAGGGCCAGTCAGAATAAGAACGGGATATGATCTCGCGGGCCGGGTGTAACTGTACCATGGGCTGGATTTGGCCCCCGGGCCTTGAGTTTGACACCTCTGATCTATTTCCTTATTTTTAATCTAAAAGTGTCTTAAATAACATTTTAAAGGTGGATACATTTTGCACAGAGCGTAACCACTATAAGTGCCATCCATTTTAAAAAAAAGGAATTATTAATTTGTCATTAACCCCTTTAAGCCTGAAAACACAAATTATAGCCAGAAAATTCTAATTTTTTGGAACTGAAATGTTTATTTCACTTCTAATGAAATTTAAAAAAATCTAAATATCCATAAAATTTAACATACATTTTTTTGTATCTTATTTGATAAATGAGGTGTTTCTGGTAACTGATAATCCACTTGAGGGCATTTTTATAATTTATCAGATTGTATTCAGAGGGTTTTTAGTCATTTATGATCATATCGGTTAGAGCAGTGGTTTTCAAACTTTTTTGCCCAAGGCACACCTAAGGTTAAGCCAAAATCTCAAGGCACACCAGATTCATACCAATACAAAATAGACTTTTTAAATAATATAACAGTCAAGGTGGTCCATAAGTGGGGATAAAGGGGAGAGGGTTCTGGGGCCAAGACAACTGGGGGTGGCAAAAGTGGGAAAAGGTGGCTGAAAGGTGGCAAAAATTGGTTAAAGTCATGATAAAACATGGTAAAATTGGGTAAAAAGTGACAAGACAAAGTCAAAAATGGTTAACAACTGGCATAAGAGGCCAAAAAAATTGGTTAATAGTGGCAAAACATGTTGAAAGTGTCAAAAAGGTGACAAAAATGGGTTAGAGGTGGCCAAAAGGGTTAAATGTTGTAAAAAAGGTGGTTAAAATAGTTTTAATGTGACTAAAAAATGGGCAAAATTAGGCCAAAAAAAAGTGGCCAAACAAAGGCAAAGTGTGTGAAAATTAACAAGAAGGTGGCAAAAATGGGTTGAAAATGTCAAAAAGGTGACAAAATAGGTTACAAGTGGCAGAAAAGTGGCAAAAAGGCTTAAAGTTGCTAAAATGTGGTAAAAAGTGAAGAAAAAATTGACCATAAATGTCCAAATAATAGCAAAAGTAGGCAAAAACTGCAAAAAGTTTAAAGCAGCAAAAATGGTTTAAGTTGACAAAATTAGTGGCAAAATGGGTAGAAAATTGGTTAACTTGGTTAAAAGTGGCATGAACAATGATCATTTCAACACCAATTTCAACTCCATAATAGCTCGCCAAATGCTGCAAATGTAAATGGACTCCAGCCTGATTCCCACAGCACACCTGGACTTGTCTCGTGCCTTGCCACACCATTTGAGAACCACTGGATTAGATAGATGTATCATAAAGTATCTATAAAATATGATACAACAGACGTTAAGGGGTAACTACCCCAAAAGTCCTAAAACTTTCATTTATGTTGAAGTTTTTGCCCCTAAATTAAAAAAAAAACCATTTTAAAAGGTGAATGCATTTCCAGTGTAATATTACCTCTACCAAATTCCACAATCACCTGTGTTGTAGGCAATAAATACAAATGCATCTTTTAGAAATCAAAAATATTTCTTGTCCATCTCAGCTGCTGAAGCTTGGAGCTCCTTCAGAGTAGTCATAGGTGTCTTGGTGTCCTCTCTCACTAGTCTCCTTCTTGCACGCCCACTCAGTTTGTGAGGACGGTCTGATCTAGGCAGATTTACACATGTGACATATTCCTTCATTTCTTTATGATGGATTTAACTGAACTCTGGGGGATGTTCAGAGACTTGGAGTTGTTTTTGTCTCCATCCTCTGACTTAGACTTTTTAATAACGTTTTCTCTGAGTTGCTTGGAATGTTCTTTTGTCTTAATGGTGTAATGGTAGCCAGGAATACTGATTAACCAGTGACTGGATGCCTGTTGAATAAGGTCAGTCACTTTAAAGGGGTTGAATATTCATGCAGTCACTTATTTCACATATATATTTTTACTGAACTAACATAACTTTGCAGAACTCTGGTTTCACTTTGACATTAAATTGTTTTTTTCTGTCAAAAAGGCCAAATGATAACGAACACGATTGATTTATGAGGAGTCAGATTTCAGGGACAATCATCTCATTCATCCAGGATTCTGTGGTCTGATGTTTTTTAATCAAACTTTAAAACCAAACTACTAAGTCATGTTATATTTTGTATATTTTGAGGCTTCTGCTGATGAATTCTAGGATGTAAATGGGCACAAAGCAAACAGGCAACACAATAGATTGAGTTCTTTATTGAGCGCTGACCGTAGAAAAGAAGCAAATTTGAAGATTAGCACCTTTACATGTTGTCATATAAATTGCTGGTTCTCTGGGCTCCTCTAATAAAATAAGAAACATTTAAGCTTAGAGAGGGAAAAGCGATAAATTCACAAAAAACAAGCAATAAAAATATCTTAATTTGGAAAATTTCTTTTATATTTAATTACAATCAGGCTTGAAATTTACAAATTTGTAACCTGGGATTTGAATCAGTGCACGCAACGTTAGCATGGAACATAAATTAAAAAGACAAAGGAGCTTTACAAACTTTTACCAGGAATTAGAAAATAACACATTAAATAGTGGGTGCAGCTGTCGGAGGCATCTTTAATTCAATAAAAAACCATCTACAAGTCTTATACAAAGCAGGAATGAAGCTATACATCGTCACATTATATTTAATTCTTACACACTGTACAAAATCCGTTATTCCTTCATGGCTGGCAGCGCCAACCACAACACTAGGCAGCTTCACGTTTGTTTTCTAATATCCTACATTTACTGTGTCGAGGCGACACGCGCGGTATTTACAGATTCAAACATGAATACAAACATAAATATGAGCGGGATCCATCTACCCATCCCTACGGCGTTCATGTCCTCAGACACATTCATGAGAAAATACACCAAATATTGGCCACCGACGGTCATCCCTCCCTCCAGGAAACACTCCGAGGCTCAAAGCCATGAAACACTAATGTGGGTTTTTGGTTGGACTCCTCCCGTGTGCAGAGAGGACGACGTTAAATGTTTAGTAAGGTGGCACCGTCCATTTAAATGTGTTTGTCACAGTATAAAAACCACCGTAAACTGATGGCAGTAAAAAGCTTATTTAAAATGAAACAGATGAAAAAATAAACGTCTTTAAATGTCAGAAACAACAGATTTACAACAGGACAGGATTTTAAAAACAATAAAACAGACTTTTTGTTTTCTGTAAAGCAAAGGATAGTAAAGAAACCTGTGAGGATTACGGTGGCCTGAAAGGTCAACTGCAAAAACATTTCATTAAAGACAAAAAAAAGTACAGAGGCCCTAAAGGGACATTTACAGAAAAAATAGTTTCTGGTGTGCATGCAAAACATTGTAATTCTCATGAGAGTTTCTTAGTAAGCTCTGTGAGCGCACAACAAAGTTTCTACAAGATAGTTTCTTGTGCTAACCAGAAATTATCCCGATGCATGAAATAGTGTCAGGAGCACATGAGACGGTCACCCGTGAGCACAGAAAGTTTTGTGTGTGCACCAGAAACACATTTTTTTCAGCCCTTATGGGGCTCCGTAGAAACACAAAAACACTCCATGAAAAAACATTCCGTGAAGCACAAAAAAACTCATTTATGCAAAGCAATTTTGTGCAACCCAAGACATTTAAGTGGAAATGTAAAGCATCTTCTGCATTTCATGAAACACCAGAAAAAAAACCCTGCAAAAGCAAACACTTTCAGGAACTTATAAAGCATTTTTTAACACAAACAAAAAAAACCCACAAAGCACAAAAAAAAAAAAACATTCGTAAATGTGAAATTATTCTGTGCAACCCCCCAAAAAGTTTAAGTTGAAATGCAAAAGCGTCTTCTGCATGGTGTGAAATGCCCCCCACCCCCTGAAAAAAAAAACCACTGAAGCAAAGATTTTTTATAAAATATATAAACCAAAACATTTTGTGAGGAGCAAAAAACACTAAGTAGTGCAAAATATTGCAAAAAAAACAAAAAAAAGTTTAAGTTGAAGCCTGTTATGTAACACAAGCCATTTCAGAAACTCAAAATAAATTGTTAAATTGAAAAAATAAATTTAGAAATGCAAAAAAAACTCTCCATGAAATGCTAAAACGTTTGGAAAAATATTTCACAAAATACAGAAACCATTTTGTAAAATGCCAAAACATTCTGGGAAGTACAAAAATAAACTTAGCTTAAAAAAAACCTACCATAATTTTTTTTCTGAAAAGACCAAAAAAAGATTTTCATGTATACATAAACATTTCTGAAACTCAAACGTAAACAGACTTAGAAACTCAAAAGACCTCAAAACTTAAACGTGAAACATTTTAAAGCCACTGTGTTTTTATGAAACTTTTTTTTTTTTGTTTCACTTGTTTTGTCAATAAAATCTTTATATTCTAAAAAAGAGGATTATAACAAATTCAGTGACTGATATTGTTTTTCAGAGGACCACTGATCATTTATGATTTAATCGCAGTTTAATTGTTTAGTTTTCTTCACAAGAGATTTTAGATCTTGAAAGAATTTCTTGGTTACATAAAGCTAAAACAAATAAAATTAAAATGACATTTTTTTTGCACTTCACAAAATATTTTTGCCTTTAAATAGAAAGTTTTTAATTTAACAAATATTCTTTCGTTCCACTAAATGTTCTTCTGTTTTATTTTTTATATTTTTTGTTTTCATGAAATGTTTTTGCAGTGTACTATCAGGGCCACCGCAGATAAAACTGTACAGGAGGCTTGATGCTGGTCTGATGTGTATATTCAAACCTTCTCAACTTTAAAATCAGAATTAAAGCTATCACAGATGGAAAATCAGGTACAGAGAGACGATGGCAGGCCTGAGGAAGCTTTCTTCTTCTTGGGTCATGATTGTCGAGTCAGGCCATTGTTCACTGATGCATAGGCTACCAATAATCAGAGCAAAAGTGAATTCTAAATCAAAGCTGGGGAGCAGATTCATCCTGAAATCTAGTTGGTTTAAGAAGACAGAGCGTAAGCAGGGCGGGCTGCTGACTGACAGATTCCTATGAAATGTTTTCAGGAAAGTTTTAGATTAAAACCTTAGAAATAAAAAACATAAAATCCCCAAGACTCATCAAAGAGTCTGAATATGGTCAAATATTTAATACTCTATCACGAGGCTTCACTTCAGTACCTTTAAGTACCATAAATGCATGAATGTTTAATACCCAGCCTCCGGGTATGCGTACCTGATGTGCCATCTCAGATGGATTACCAGCTACAGTTTAAGGGAACATTCAGGAGAGATTTTTCACCGATATTTCACTGAATTGCATCCTTAGACTCCAGACACCTCTAGAAAAATATACATCACTTCACTGTGATAAATGCATCCTCTTTACCGTTTCTAGAAAAAGATATTTGAATCAAGCCAATAATCAGACTGAACTTCCTTCGTGCAGCTGAGAGAGAAACCCGTTTCCTGTTACACTTTAATAAGAAGTCTGAAAGAAGAATCTGACCGCTTCAAATGTGGCGTTCCACAAGGTTCAATCCTGGGTTCTCCATCATTTTCAAACTAAATGTTTGCAAATTAAAGTAAATGTTTCACCATGAACCATTAACAGCCTTTGGTGATTGACCGACACAAAAAAAAGCCTGAGTCCATAGATGTTTCTGCACAGGCTAGCACCCACAACCTCCATTTCAGAGCGATTCCAACTGGTTCTCAATCCTAACCCCGCACTAACCCAACGTACAGCTGGAGTATGATGGAGGACAAAGGATTGAACCATAAGGAACAGCTGACATAGCCACATTTTTGAAGAAGAGGGTGAAGCACGATTTCTTCAAATCGCAACTATTTCACTGGAGTATAACGGAGGAGCCAGGATTGACTTTGGATGTGTGAGTCGACGCTTCCTCTCTCCCTCCTTCCAGCCCTGTCCTTGACGTGCTAAGAGCACTTCTTTTCTTAAAATTCACGGGTAGATTCATGGATGAGGACACGCACTGGACATGCAAGTCCTCATCCATGAATCTCCTGGTGACTGAGCGAGTGCAAACGTCCCACATCCTCTCCTTTGGTCTTTGCAGGAACTGCAGTATGATCAACAACTGATCAATATCCATCAGCTCCTCCTCCAGCAGGGTAATCTCATCTTCAGCCACCATTAGAAACAGGAAATGTGGAGGCAGCACAAGGAACTGGCATAAAAACACACTGCTTGGTCATATTAGGGTGGAGTTCTGGAGAAAACCACGACGGTCACTGGTGTAGATTTGGTGAGGAAGGATAAACCCAGCTTTAGACCGGAAAAATGTTTTTTAAGAAAATGGCTTTGAAATTTGTCCACTTGAATCTCGTTGCACTTAGACTGGCATATTTAACTAAAAATAGAAGTCAGAGTTCCCTTGGATTAGATTATCCCGATCTTTTAGAAACAGATTTCAAAATTTTCCTGAAAGTTCTAAGGCACGGTGACTTCAGGTCCTAAAATAAACTCTAAGTCAGAGCTGAGCCTGAAGTTCTGCTTTTTAGTTCTCAGGAGAACGAGCCGATGTCAGACTCACCAAAGCCTGTTACCAATCTCAGATCAACCTGATCAGTACCGCGCAGGAATAAAACAAGGAATTACATTAAATCAAGTTTAAAATCACCTATCTCAGCTGTACGGGAGAGGAGGAGGGACACCAGATCAATTTGAGATGCATTTTTTTCCAATCCCACAAAAAAGTCAGAATTCCTAAATTTTAATCAGGTTTCTAAAGGAAAAGGTTCAAATTCTGAGATTTAAGTCAGATTTCTAAAATCAAAGTCAGAACTTTAAGACTAACAGCAGGATTGTGAGATTAGAGTCAACATTTTTGGACACAAAAAAGTCAGATTTCTTAAAGTCAGAATTATTAGAACAGTCAGAATTATGAGGGAAAAAAGATGAATTCTGGCATTAAAGTCAAAATTTTGTGATTAAAGTCTGAATTATGAGTTTAAAGTCAGAAGTTTTGGGGAAAAGTCAATATTCTGTGATTTAAGTAAGACTGGTTCAAAAAAAGTTTGAATTCCTGGATTAACATCAGGATTATAAAATAAAGTCAAAATATCTGATGACAAAAAAGTCTGATTTCTGAGACTAAAGTCAGAATTATTGCAAGAAAAGACTGAATTTTGATATTAAAATCAAAATTTTGAGATTATAGTAAGAATTGTGGGATTAAAGTCAGAATTCTTTGGAAAAACCATCTGTATCCTATTATCAATAGGATTATGAGATTCAAGTCAAAATTTCTGAGCACAAACAAGTCAGAATTTTAAGACTAAAATCAGAATTGTTAAAAAAGTCAGAATTATTGGGAAAAAGACTGAATTTTGATAATAAAGTAAAAAATTGAGGGTTTCAAGACAGAATTCTAAAAAAAAAAAAAAACAACTCTGTATTTCTAGGTTAAAGTCAGATTTCTGAGGCTTAAGTCAGAATTTTAGGACAGAAAAATGTCACTGTTCTAAAATAATATCTAAATTCTGAGACAAAAGTCAGATTTCTGAGATTTAGGCCAGAATTAGTTCAAACAGTCAGGGTTCAAGAAAAAAAGAATTCTGGGATTAAATTTAAATGATGGGATTTTGGAGAAATAAAAAGGTTGGATAAAAGTTTTAGAGAGAATTACAAACAAGTCAGAATGCTGAGATTAAAGTCAGAAATCTGGGATTAAAGTGAGAATGCTGGGATTAAAGTCAGAAATCTGGGATTAAAGTGAGAATGCTGAGATTAAAATCAGAAATCTGGGATTAAAGTGAGAATGCTGAGATTAAAGTCAGAAATCTGGGATTAAAGTGAGAATGCTGAGATTAAAGTCAGAAATCTGGGATTGAAGACAGAATGCTGAGATTAAAGTCAGAAATCTGGGATTAAAGTCAGAATGCTGAGATTAAAGTCAGAAATCTGAAATTAAAGTCAGAAATCTGATATTAAAGACAATGCTGAGATTAAAGTCAGAATGCTGAGATTAAAGACAGAATGCTGAGATTAAAGTCAGAAATCTGGGATTAAAGTCAGAATGCTGAGATTAAAGTCAGAAATCTGAAATTAAAGACAGAATGCTGAGATTAAAGTCAGAAATCTGATATTAAAGACAGAATGCTGAGATTAAAGTCAGAAATCTGAGATTAAAGACAGAATGCTGAGATTAAAGTCAGAAATCTGAGATTAAAGACAGAATGCTGAGATTAAAGTCAGAAATCTGAGATTAAAGACAGAATGCTGAGATTAAAGTCAGAAATCTGAGATTAAAGACAGAATGTTGAGATTAAAGTCAGAATGTTGAGATTAATGTCAGAATGTTGAGATTAATGTCAGAATGCTGAGATTAAAGACAGAATGCTGAGATTAAAGTCAGAATGTTGAGATTAATGTCAGAATGCTGAGATTAACGGCAGAATGTTGAGATTAATGTCAGAATGCTGAGATTAACGTCAGAATGCTGAGATTAAAGTCAGAATGCTGAGATTAAAGACAGAATTCTGACATTAAAGTCAGAAATCTGGGATTAAAATCAGAATCATAAGAACAAAAAGTCAGAATTCTAAGATTAAAATCAGAATACTAACTTTAATCTCAAAACAGGAAAACATATTTGCATCTTTTATTATTCTCTGTGGCCCTTGTCTTCCTCCGTATTGCTGTTAAGCCCAGGTCGGACCAAACATTCATGATGAGTCCAAACCTGCAGCTGCTCTGAAAGCCCGTCGGTCCGCACTCAGGAATGACAGGGCTCACATTTCTCGCACGCCGTGCCCAAGTACACGATTGTGCCATGACCACGTCTTGAAGCGCACACTTGTGTTCAAACTGACCAAATGGAACCAGATTTTGGGGTCACATGTTCCGGGATCAGGGCCGGATCCCTCGTGTAAAACAAGTCTGACTTGTTCTGCAGTTTGGGGTAACTTCTGTCCACATCAACCATCAGGAGTTAGCTGTTACGTACGTTTACACCACACTGTTCTTACACAGTCACACTCCACACTGCTGGCCTGGCCTGTGCTCTTTTTTCAGTGGGTCGTTTCCATGGAAACGTGGCCTTAAACGCTCTTGTTGTGGCTCAAATCTTAGTTCTGAACCGGGCTGATGGTCTAAGGCTTGTATGCTTTTACCTGTCAGTCCCCTTCAGCCTGTTTCCTTTAGTTTTTTAATATTTTCTGCAGAAGTACTTTGAGAAAAGTAACATTTGTCTGGAAAAATTATAAATAGTTTATTAATTAGAATTAGCATAATAGAATGCATTTACACATTTTAAAAATAGCCAATGTAAACCTCTTCAGATTTTCAAGAGTCTTATATGGACAATTTTAGGTATTTCTCCCCAGTTTTTTCAATCAGCAGCGACTCCAGCTGAAACACAAAAACTTAAAACACAATTTCTGTTCCAGTGAGTTTAAAAAAATCTTTTAAAACAGAAAACAGAGCAGGGGTTTTTATCTTTTTTTGGTACCTGACGGTGTTGGAGCTCCAGATGTTCACAACAAATAAGTTAAATAAGCGAGCAGCATCTGGGGGAAGAGGAGAAAAAAAATCTACTTGACTGACTGGAGTCCTGGCGTTGGTGTCGGGATAAATCGGCGGCTCTTCCCTCAGAGAAGTTCATAAATAAAAGAGCAGAGACTGAAACCTGGCCACCTTTTCTTCTTCTGGGTTTAGTCAGAGCTGGTCCTGGTCTCCGCTCAGACCAGAGAAGAGAAAAACAAAGAGAACTAATATTTATTAATCTGTAGGATGAGTTTAAGTCCACCAGGGAGGATTTATTTGTACACGTCGCTACACAGTGTCCTAGAGGAGTGAGAGGGGGTACAGGGGCTGGTTTTGGAGTTAGTTCCCGTTCTGGGGTAAGTCCCCAACATTCCCGGGGTGTCGTCTCCTCCACCCCTCCTTCCTCTAACACAGTTTTCAGTTTCAGAGTTTTTCTGCCTTTAAAAGCCATGAACGGGCGGCTCACAGGTTCTTGGTGTTTATGTGAGTCTTGTAATGCTTCGTCAGATGGTCGCTCCTCATGAAGCGTTTCTGACACTGGCTGCACTCAAAGCGCTTGTCTCCTGCAGGACAAACAAGAGGAAGTGACTTGTTAATGTTTCTACAGAAAAAATGGATTTTCAAACAAAGACTGCATTCTAAAAACCCAAATTTCTTAGGCTTTTACCAAGAAATGGGAGTCAAATTACAACTTTTTATGGATTAAACTTACTTCCAGAGAACATACAAGTCATTCAGAAAGAGTTCAGACCCCCTCCCTTTTTTCAATTTTGTTATTTTGCAGCCTGATGCTACACAGATGGAATTTATGCAGTAGCTGCAGAGCTCAGAGACGGGACTATTGACAGGCACAGATCTGGGGAAGGCTACAGAAACATTTCTGCTGCTCTGAAGGTTCCCAAGAGAACAGTGGCCTCCACACATGGAAGAAGTTTGGACCAACCAGGACTCTTTAAGAGCTGATCTCCCAGTCACGTTGAGCAAGAATGGCCTTAGTAATATTGCTTTCCCATTAAAAATAGCGTGTAAAAGCGGGTTTTTTAAACGTGGGTAAACCCGCTAACAATCGGCAAGTGACTCCTTTCTCATTGCCAGCAGACCCGGGTCTGATCGCCAGTAGACGAGCTGTGTGGTTGTTGTCCCTCTTTCAAAATAGACAAACTCAGCGCTGACTGAACGACATTCGAGGGCTGATGATATGAAGGCGGATGGAATTTGTTGCTGAGATAGCAAAGAGTCAAAGAGCAGAAGTTACAGACGGAGGAGACAACAATGCTCGTCCGCCAGCTGCTGGCATCCTTTTGTTGCACCAAGTTACGGGTGCGATATTATGATGTAGGCACATTACGCCAAAGTCATCCTGCGTTCACCCGGGTGTGACGTTCCCACTGGAGCTGATCGGAGGCGAGCCAATTAAAAACCCGTGTCCATTGCAGGGTCAGTCGACGTGGGTCTAAATGCCGATTAGAGCCTTTCCCACTGCCGACAGGAGCAGATTGTTAGCGTGTTTAAACAGGTTTTTTGGCCAGTGGGAACGGGGTACAAGAGAGGAGACCAATAGAGCTTTTCTATTACATTGGCTCTACTTGGTTTGACTCGGCGCAGCAGCACAGCAGGGGATTTGCTTTTTCTCCCAGAACTAAGCTACCTGTTTGAGGGCACATCTAGAGCTGATTACGCAGCATTTTAAGTGAATGCACCGTTTGTTTCTACTTCAAAAGTGCTATTTTTTCTTCTATTGGTAGTCCAGCAGTTCTTTCAAAGTTTGGTGCAGAGTTTGCTACTTAAAGATGCCTTCAAGATGTTCACAAATGATGATGAACCGCTGTGACATCACAGCGGCACGCTTGGAGGCGTGGCGGGCACATTTGGTTTGAATGAGCCAAAAGTCACAGTGAAAAAGCCCCACATGAACCTGATAGTCACCCTGACTGAGCTCCAGAGATCCTGTGTGGAGATGGGACAAAGATCTGGGCTTTATGGCAAAGTGGAGAGATGGAGACTCTCCTCAGTGCAAAAAAAATCAAACCTGCTTGGCTTTCACACTGAGTTTTTTTTGCAAACTCAAGCAGACTTTCATGTGTACATTAGGTACCATTTTAAGTTTTCTTTTTCTTTAAATCAACAGCAAAAATGGAAAACAGAAAGCTGTCTCTAAGGCAGGAGCTAGATCCTATTGCTCACTAAAGGAGCCATCATGAAGGACTCATCATGACTCCCTCAGAGCGTCTCTTCTCTAACCAGTATTTAATAAGATTTATTCACTAAATAGTTAATCAGTGTGTCTCTTTAAGGCATGTTTAAACCAACATAAGGGAGAAAAGCGGTTAAGAGGCTCCTCTAGCCTCTTAGCTTGTGGATGATTGTTCCCCATCCATTCTAACCAGCATGTAGAGATACTAAGCCATGGTAAGAGAGCCACAGAAATGATGAGCTGTTGTTAGAATCAGAGGAGGGGCAGCGAGCTCTGATATCAGCTCAACACTGATTGTTAATGCTGCGTATGGACGCACTGACTACAGCGACGCCACTGTAACTGAATGTCTAAAACGGGTCATTATTCCATGATGATGCATCGTCTAATATAACTTCTGTTTGTTCCGGTGCCTGCTTTAGACAGACCTGTGTGCGTCCTGGCGTGCCGCTGCAGCTCGTCACTGCGTGTGAAACGTTTCCCGCAGAAAACCCAGTTGCAGACGAAGGGTCTTTCGCCGGTGTGCAGTCGGACGTGAGCTCTGAGCAGTGACGTTTTCCTGAACGTTTTCTCACAGCCGGGTACGTGGCAGATGTGCTTCCTCTTCCCGACCTCTCCTGGCCTGCAGGGTGCAAACACAAACATACTGAGTGAGCTGAAGCAAAGCTACAGATTAGACATAAAAATACATTTAAATGAGCTGAATATAAAAAAGCTTTCAGCTGCTCGTCATGCAAAGGCTTTAATTTTCAGAATTACAAGAATTACAGAATTGTACAATCTGTACATATAACAAGCATGCACTATCTATAAAAAAGAACAAAAATGACACTTCTCTGCATGATAATCCTTTCTAATCAATTTAATGCCACTACAAATGTGAGATTCCACACCTAAGAAGATGCATGTGCCTGTATTTTTTGCCACCCTGACCTTTTGTCTGCGTCTTTACAGTTGGGACATGTGCAGGCCATGCGTCGTTTCTTCTCTCCAGGCTGGCTGGGCAGCTCCAGAGTCAGGGTCTGGTCTACCTGGATGGCCTGCTGGCCCTGTGTTGTTGCTAGCTGAAGTCCTCCACCCTGCATCGTCTGCACGGTGAGATGCTGCTGGCCTGACAAACAGAGAGACAGACGCAGTGTTAGACTCTGTTTTAACCTTGCATCAGCATCTGTAGCGTTGCATTTTTCTGACTGACAACTAAATAAAACAAAGGTGAAAGAGGCGAGTGAGACTTTTAAAGCGTTGACGCATCTTTTGTACCCACCCCCAGCGTTTGTGATGGTCACAGGAACCCCCTGCACTTGGACCCCGTTGATGCTGATCGTCTGAACCGCCTGAGCCGCTGTGGAGAGTGGAGAAGCATTCAGCGATATCATCCCCCCTGCCGGAGCGATTTTAGCCAGAGTCCGCTCCTTTCGTCCTCCGGCCAGCGTCCTCTTGGTACCAGCGGGGGGAGAGATGGCGGTGGTGGTGGGTGTGACTGGGGTGGTGGGTGTTGTTGCTGTGGAACCAGAGTCCTGGAGCTGGACAGACTGCCACTCACCAGACGCCGTTTTAAAGATGAACTGAGGGAAGAAAGTGTAAACAGATGATTTAAGCTAGGTTTAAAATGGCCAAATTTATGCTCTAAGTCTCCAGTAACCAGACATGTCCGTTTAAATTTAAGTAAATCTTTTAAATCTTTATGAATATATAAATGAATTAAACCAGCTTAGCTTTAGAACAGCTAGGATTTATTATCTTTATTATAAACACCAGGAGTCGAGACTAAAACCCAGACTGTGATTGAACGGATACCTGCGTCGGTGACGGATCTGTCGGAGTGACCTGAAGGCTCTGTGGGGCAGACTGTCTCTGTGGGACCTGCGGCAACGTGGCGGAGGCGGCCTGCACCACTTTCAAAGCCTGCTGGGGGATCTGAACCACCTGGGACTCCTGTTTGGGCTGGACCAGCTGGACCTGCTGCACCACTGCTGGCTGTCCGGGACTCTGCACAATCAGGAGGTTGTTTCCTGCCTGTAAATACACAAGAGCACGAGTTTCAATAGAGGATCAATTAAACAAAAGATCATACTAAGGGAAATCCATTATTCAGTCATATGGATCTGTCTCTGATGATGTGGTTTAACCTCCTCAGACCCTGCATGTTCATATGAGGACGTCATTTTAGCTTTACTACAACCTAGTATGAACTCCTGCCATCAGAATTTTAGAGGTAACTGTCCAGAATGTCTGTTGAAGTTTATTTACATGAACTGTGGGAAAATTCCAAAGAAATTGGTTGGACAGTTGGAGGAATTTGTTTTGAAATCTGAGAAATTTTAATGAAATTACGTAAACCTGAGAAATGTTTTTGTTTGAATTAGGGAGTTTCATTTTTATTTTTGATTGGGTATTTAGGATGGTGTGTTCTTTGAAATTTTTAAGAATTTTTGGGAATTTGAATATTTTGGGGAATTTGCTTGAAAAATTTCTAGTATTTTTTAATAGAAATTATGGGGATATGTTTGTATATTCTAAACAGATTCAGAGGGTTTCGGGGAAATTTGCTTTGAAATTGCATGATATTTTCATGCAAATTCCAAAGAAACTGGTTGGACAGTTGGGGGGATTTGTTTTAAAATTGTCAAGAAAATTCAAGGAAATTTGAGAAATGTTTTGTGATTTTTTTTTTTGGGGGGGGGGGGGGTCCTTTGAAATTTATAGATATTTTCATGGGAATTAGGGAATTTCATCTTTATTTCTTGGGGAATTTGGTGTGGTATTTAGGGATGTGTATCCTTTGAAATTTTTAAGAATTTGGGGGGAAATTCGGGGAATTTGTTTGAATATTTTAGGCAAGTTGCCCTAAAATTTTCAAACATTTTTTATTGAAATTTGGATATATATATTTGTATATTTTGGAGAGTTTCATTGAGGGTTTCCTGGAAATTTGCCTTGAAATTTTACAGTATTTTCAGGCAAATTCCAAAACAAATTGGTTGAAATATGGCGGAATTTCATTTTGAAATCTTAGAAATGTTTTTGTCATTTTTATGATTTTGGATTGAATTTTGGGGGGGATTTTGCTTTAAAATATGAAGGTATTTTTAATGGGAATTTAATTCTCTATTTTGGGGGAATTTAATCCAGTATTTAGGGTGGTGTGTCCTTTGAAATTTTTAAGAATTTTCAAGGAAATTTGGGAGATTTTTTTTTTTAATCTTTGCGGATATTTTTTTTTTTTTTTTTTTTAGAAATTTTCAATTAATTTTGGGGGGTACTACCTTCTATGGGATCAAAATAAGTATAAAATTTATAGAAATGTTTGTTCATTTTTTTGCGGAAAATTTATACTAAATTCAGACCTTCATGTGGGAACGTTGGTGATACATGTCCTTAACCAGTCCTTGTTTTCCATCACCAAAATAATAATGCATTTCTGACTGACTAAAGACCTCAAACAGCTAACTTATCTTTCTTAGTACAGTATTTTCAGCAGAAATTAGACCTTCAGGAGATTTGTGGACAACATTTTTGGTCTAAACTACTTCCTGTTTAAAGGCAAGGCTGAGATTTTAGATTTATCAGGATCCTCTGATCTCATATAAGTGGGTGAAACTAAAAATGCATTCCGTCAAAATCTCCAGTCTCAGGAGGATGAAGAAGCTTTCAGACTAAACTGAGCCGTCTGTCTCTGGAGGTTAGCAGCTGTGGCGGTCAGACCTACCTGAATGATGTTGTCTCCGGCTTCTATGACGATCGTCTCCATCTGCTCAGGTGGAGGTGAGGCTGCCTGTGAGGGAGGGGTCGGAGGAGGCTGAGCGGCCAGGACCACCTTCTTCTTCCTCCCTCGCCTCCCTTTTCCTGGAGTGGGCGGAGCTGCAGCTGTCTCTGTGATGATTTGAGCTCCCCCCACTTCACCCGTCGCCACATTGAGAGGCAGCGTGAGCCCGCTTGGCAGCTGCACCACGTTGGCTGTAGAGTTGTTCAGCTTGCGTGGCTTTGGCGAGGGCTTGATGGCTACAGTCTTCTGCGGGGTGACCGGAGCGGTGGCGGCGGCCGGGGCGGGTACAGTCATGGGGGTCGTTATGATGGCCTGGTTAGTGCCTGGTATGAGCTGGATCTGTCCTCCCTGGGGCATCACCTGGATGGTCTGAGCACCCTGGATCTGAGGCACCATCTGGTACTGGATGTTGGCGGGAGCAGCGGTGTTGGTGCGAGCCGGGCTCTGCTGGATGGTGAGCACGATGGGGCTGGCGGACGCCGGGGACCCCAGGCCGGCGGCGGCGAGCTGGATCACATTGCCCTTAGCTGACAGGAAGCCCAGGTTTTTGGGTGGAGCAGGGGCGATTGGAGCTGGCTTTATGGGGAGGAGCCTGCGAGGCTGCGGCTGCGGTGGAGGAGGAGCGACAGGAGCCTGAGCAGCAGGAGGGCCGATTTTACTACAAGTGGCAGCCAGGAGGGCCAGAGGAGAGGGCTGGGTGTCCTGTAGGTGGAGACAGTCAAACACAGTCCAGTTACACCAAAACCACATTTAAACCGACGTGAACAGAAACTTTCTGCTGTCCATATCGCTGATCCATCAGCCGTGGAAAGAAGAAGCATTTTATCTAACAGTCAGCCTCGGTTATTCTGAATCCCTTTAGACCACTTCTAAACAAAAATACTGACATTAATCTGAATATCTAAATGTTGCAGTGGACCGATAGGTTGTTTTAGGTAATGTCCCGCCACAGAGAACAAATCCAGATGGGAGACAGGAAGTGATTTTTTCATGGAGAAGTGCTATCAAGATACCTTGTCTTTGTGCCGTTTACAGCGGTGCTAACTGGTCAAATTAGCGAGAAAAGAACAAAACTGGGTGATTTTTAGGTGATGCATTAAGAGGAACAGGATAAAATACTCACAGACACAGTTGCAAAAAAGATGCATGCCTTGCATGAAATCACTGTTTGACAAGTGTTAGTGATTTTTTTTTTTTAAATAAAGCCACATTTTTGACTGCTTCAGCCTGTATTTGAGACTGTCCGCCATGTTTACCTCCTCTACTTTTCTGTTATTGCCTCTGCTTCTCGTGAGACTGTGTTTTTTAAGGAACTTGGTGGAAATAGGGCATCGATAAGGGAATTGTTAAGATTAAATAAAGTGATGTCGCTGAATTCAACCAATTGGAACCAGTTCTCGATTCCCATCCTTATCACAAAAGCGCCCAAAATCTGACTTCCAAGGTGAATGTAGGGCAGCAGAAGTCATCAGTGACATCAGCAACTTTCCTCCAGGTTAATCATGTACATTGCATGGTTTTCCAACCCCGAAGATTGATGTGAAGTGAGCCATCTCACATCCACACAATCTTTGCTCAGAGTAGTATACAAATAAGCGTCTGTAGCGCAACACTGAAAGTGAACCTATCAATGTGGAGAGGGCTTAAGCAGCATTGCCATGTCTCTGAATGAATAAACTCTAGAGCAGTGGCTCCCAAAGTGGGGTCGGGACCCCCTGGGGGGGTCGCGAGACACTGAGTGGGGGTCGCTAGATGGCTTTCAAAGAACAGAGAGTATTTTTAAACGGTTTTAAATTGTATATTTTGCACATTTCTGTAGAAACACAGTGCTTAACAAATGTATTAGACCACCACCCAAAGTAAGGTTTCTGCCACAGCTGCCCTACATTAACAGCATTGGTAATTACCAAAATCATTTCATATGTTTCTGCAATGGTTAATACACCAATATGTAGAAGCTCTTTAACCCAAATGATATTTTTAATGCTACAATAGAATTATTATTGTTATCCATGAATTTTCAAATTCACTGATTTACAAAAAGACTGAAAAAATAGTAAAGCACATTAATATTTCTTGATTAATATGTCAAATTATAGTTATTTACTGTCATTCCTGAACAGAAAAAAGAGTTTTAGTGGTTGACTGTGTGTGGAGCTAACTGGAGTTAGGATTTTCCTGCATTGCTCCTGCTGATGCTCAACAGCCACAGTGCTTAATTAGCTAAGATGCACAAGCTAATGGCAGCATAAATCTGTACTGAGACAAAAGCACTAAGTTAAGGGACCAAAACCAGGGTTTTTTTGACAGGAAGAAAAAGAATTTCATACACTGGAGGTAACTGAGACACTTATCACCCTAAACACTTAGACAGCCTGTGCCAGTGCAGGTTTTTGGTGTCGACAATGATCAAAAGTGAATACCAGGCAAGGCTGAAGGTGGAGGATGATCTGCTGTTATGTAATCCTGCATCAACTGCATGGATGCAAACTCATAGTTTCAACTAAATAAGAGCAGAAAAATCAGGTAGTATTGGCGGTAAGTTCATTACTAAAACCAAATCACTGATTGCCTGGGTAAGATGGATGTTTTGGTAAGTATACAGACCAAAATATCAAAAAAGATGCTTAAAGATGAGTCATAAATGTTTGAATACATAGTTGTTTAAATCTGATTTTTATGAAGGAGGGGGTCCACAGAATAAATTATTTTCTCCACACTTTAAAAACCTCTGCTTTAGAGCATGCTGCAAATAAAAAGTCTGTAACGTCTGCTACAGAGTCCTGGTGAAAGCCAAGGAGCACGGTTGAGACTCGTCTGCTGCAGCACCGAAGCACACGTGGGGGCTGACCTGCTGTTTTAACCCGTTAGCAGAAGTAACAATCAGACATTTAAACCACGCTGGAGAAGTTATGAAGTTTATCGTTGCTCTCACAGATGAAACTGAAAACTCTTCCTGCTCATCCTTTAGCTATCAGCTGCTCTTTCCCTCTCTCACAGCATGAGTGTAAGTGAGGCACATTCCTCGTTCGCTTTCAGCTGATCACAAACAGAACCCTGCCTCTTCTACAATATTATCAGTTATATTTGTTAAGTGGACCTTACTTACAATGGGAGCATAAGTAGCCTAAAACATCAGCTCTTAAAGAGAAGGCATGCCAGACAACTTTCTCTTTATGAACAGTTTTTGACATTTATCCTAACAGTTAAAGCCTCGGTCAAATCTTAAGTCTCACACATCCTTTACCTTTACTTTTCTTTTCTCTCCTTTTCGTCCTTTTCTTCTCCAACTACAGTAATCATTGGAGAAAACTCCAATCATGTTAATATTTAACTTAAATGTAACTTTATATGATGAAATCAACATTACCAGACTGCACATAAAGAAAATCATCTAGTCTGCATTATCACTGGTCATGTTTAAAGCAGAGAACAAAATAAAGCTGGGTTTTTAGAGTCTTCATGGCATATGATCTCAATAACAGCTACTTAAATATAGGAAAAACCACCTGAATAGTCCACAATCCATCTCAGTAGTCGGCGACTAGTCAATGATCAAATTCTAGTTAGACGCATCCCAACTGTAACGTGCAGGGACCACAGCCAATGGATGCAGAAATGTTCTGATAATAAGTGCGGCATGCAGCGCCACCTAGAGCTTTAATGGACTAACTTTACTACATTTACATTGATTCTTAACTGCTCTTCACTTCTTGGCCCACATCTGACCTGGTCCTGTAATCTGGATCATGTAGCTGCTAAAGAAAATGTCCTTATAAAGCCACAGCAGTCGCTCACTCATCATGGTGGCAGAAAAACAGTGATAGCAAGTGTAGATGAACGTGGACAAGCAGACTAGATCTCTGGATAAATGTAGAAGATGAACACTGAAGTGGGGTCCACCAATCAGAGATGTCTCTCTGACCTCTAGGATTGTGGGTAGTGAAGTTCTTCTCCATGAGACTGTGAATAAAGCATGTTTTTCCTAAAATAAAGCGTATGGCTGAAATAAGTAAAAGCAGCATAGACTGAATGATGTTGTGGGATGAGAAGGCGTGCCTGATTTTTGAAAATTGTCCTGGCTTCTCTCAGGAACAAAAACCCAGTTATAAACACAGAGGATATGCAGGTGAGTCAGCACAAGCTGACTCACCTGCAGAACAAGTGACTGGCAGAATGAGTGAACTTTGTTTCTTAAACCTGTTTCATGTTAAAGTCAAGCATCAGACTCAGAATTATACATCAGACTTTATATCTCCCAGTCACGGGCATTCCTTTAATCCATCACTTTCCCCTCTGTGTATTCAATGCAAAACAGAAATTGGCACTATGACTCACTGTTTATGGTCATGTCGTAATGTAACGTAATGAAACGGATCCAATTTCTCTAATTTTGGGTCTTACAAGTCAGATTATAAGCACTGATACATATAAAAGTCTGTATAACATTCTCACTTTTGCTGCAGCAAAAACATATGGTTACAATGGATTAGTGATAAGAGCCCTTCTGTTAAAGGATGCAGTAGACTTGTGTTTGAACTGGTGCTCTCAGAATATCTTACAAGCATGTTGCATGCAAAGAAAGATCAGTTTTACAAAGTCTGGCAGTCACATTTGAATTGTACTGGACCTGATCTCTCTGCCATCGTTGTAAAGGGAGTTTCTTGAGCCAGGACTGTGAACTGTTATAAGCATAAAATGGATAATGGCCTGTATCTTTGTGTGGAATTGGACCCACCTAAGCTGTGTTTGGTTTTGTTTCAATTTGTTGGTTGTTGTTATACTTGTCGATTTATTGTGTCATTACCAACATATATTTTATTTACTGCATCAACTACAAAAATTCAATAAACATAATGGGAAAGAAAATCAATTATCAGTCTCTGACTGTAAGCTAAAATCCGTCAACAGTGCAGCGACATGAAGACTTACTAAGTAACAAACACATCAGGAGAAAGGTAGAGCAGCTACTTCGGCTGTTACTCACTTGTGTGGCGGCGGTGGAGGGCTGGAGGTACTCACTGGGACTGACAGCAACAGTGGTGGCCATACTGTCCTGTTGTTCTGGAAAATAAACACAGAAGAGTCACATTCAGGCTGCCTGAGACATCCTTTCACTTTTTAAGGTGTTTCGAGGACATTCCAGGACGTTACTACACAGCATTGTCATGCTTTAGTGAAATTCATACGTGAAAGTTATCTGTTTCAGCAATAGAATATAAAACTTTCTCTTAATTAAGATTTAAAGCACAAACTAAAGTTTGCTTGTGTCTTTTCTATTTTGCCATTAGTGGTGGTTTGTAGTAAACAAGTATCAATACCACCATAATTTCAGAATGGATTTTTGCACAGCTGTTAATGTTGTGTTTTTGTGTACACAGGAGGTATAACTAATGCTACTGTTAGCATGGCAGAGTGACAGAGTGATACGTGACGGCCGACAGCTCAGTCTAGGTCCATTCATCAGTATGTTTCACCCTGACACTACAGAGCAGCCAGGTAACTACCTGATCATCATCCACTCATGCTGTTGTAACTGATAAACAGGTAACAAGCATGTGCTTTTTTCTGGTGTCTGTAATAACAGCAACATACAGCGGGTGTGCTTGCTGGTCAAAGCGTCCTAGTCAGCCTGTTTGGAGTGTTATGAGTTGTAATGGACTGACTTGGTTAGGCTTCAGCCCAGCGCTGCAGGGATTCATTTTATAACAGCTTAAACAGCTGTTTAAAAGTGTGTTTTATCTTGTGACTCACTTGTTTTGAGCTTATTATGATTCAAAGAAGTGGACTATTGCGTTGAATGTGGTCAGAGAGGCTGCTGTAAACTCACTGGCTAAGTTAAGTAAACTAATGATAAATACTTTATTTCTGTCAATAAAAGTCCATAGTAGGGCTGAACGATTTGCAAAAAAAAATCGAATTGCAATTTTTTTCTCCAAATATTGTGATTGTGATATAATATGCGATTTTTCTTGGGTTAATTTGATGTATTTTTCAACAAATTCAAGCAATAAATAATTCCATAAATCAGACCATGTGTATTGAAAACAATGAAATTATTTCTGAAGCAATGAATCCATAGTGGCATGAATCTGAATACTGGGGTTCAACACTTTAAGCTTCTAAAAGAGGAGGCTGGGGTGGAGGAGGTGAGGCTGGCTACCAGCTGATCGCAGCTGGGGTATGACTTTAGTGAAGTAACGCAAGGCTTCATCAGTTTTAGACAGAATGAGCTAACTATTTTTGCTCATATTGCAAATGTGATGTCATTTGCTTTGTTTAAGGGCGTTAGCATTTATATGTCACTAATTTTGATGAAGAAAAACATACATAAAACACAAAAAGGAGGATTTTTGTAAACCATAACAAAAAAAATGACACTTTAATGTTTCAATAATGTGCAATAATGTGCAATTAAATCATGAATTAACGTTGATTAACTACACATTTTTTAAAGCTGAGCTCAGTTTGACTATCCATGCCAGGCCTAACCCTACCCTAAATTCCTTAAATATCTGTCTGACAAAGTGAAGTAGGCTCAAAGATCTCCAACACATCATGGAACCATCTAAAGGAATCCAAGAACAGATGAGAAACAAAATCACTGACATCTTCCAGTCTAGAAAGGGTTACAAAGACATTTCTAGGCTTTGGGACTCCAGCCAACCACACTAAGAGCCATTATCCACAACTGGAAAAACCTGGAATAGTCATGAACCTTCCCAGGAGTGGCCGGCCTGCTGAAATGACTCCAAGAGGGCATGGACCACTCATCCAGGCGGTCCCAAATGAATGACATCTAAAGACCTGCAGGCCTCACTGACTCAGTTATGGTCAAAGTCAGCAAAACTAACAGAAAACATGTTTTTTTTAAGTGAAAATATTGTTGCATGAAATCATATATTTTTAAAATAAATCAACAACTGTTGAAACACTGGAACAATCAGTGCCCTCCATGGGGTTCACCACCTGTTTGTGTCTTTCCTCTCCATGGTTTTAAAGCATCAATATCCTTACAATTTTTACTGTTTGATATCAAAGTTTAAAAATCAGGTATGGGGACAACCCTAGTTCAGACATTACAGCTCAAACAACAGATATAACAAGATATTAAAATGATACAGCTGCTGCCAGAGCAAATAAATGCTCTGACTACAGATAGAAAAACCAGAGGAAAAAATATATATCTGTATAAAACACCAGTGTAAGTGCATTTAGGGCAAGCTGCCTGATAGTTTAAGAGCAGAGTAAATCCTGAGTACCAGGAAACGCTGCCTAATGGCCAAAATAGGTTCTGGCTGTTATTGTCAAACAGAATTGCTCCGGGTGAGGTGCTGCTCTCAAGATTTAGTGACCTATTTCATGGGTCATTATTGCTTAAACTGCAGCTTGTGCACAAAGCACCACAAGACATTTCAAAAATATACACCCCGAAATAAATTCAGGGGCAGAAAACACAGTAAAAGAGTGTCAATCTGTCTGCCGCTGTCACCCTGAAGCACTTTAATATGACAGTTAATGTTGCACATCGTCTGTCACCATTCACAGACATTTAAGCTTATTTACAGTGTTTGAGTAAATCAGCTGAGCTCAGCTAGAAAACACCTGAAATCAAACAGCAGCTGACTGGACGCTGCAGCCGACCAAAAGCAAGGCTCTGGATCCCATCAAAGCACCAGAGAAAAAACCCAAGGCTGCAGGAAAAGACCGTCTCTCTAACAGCAATAAAGGCTCGAATGTTTCTGTGACATTTAGTCACTAGATTGCATTTTGTAATTTTGGATGGATTCACTCCTTCCCTATGCAACTGTCACATGAAAAAGAAGATTACTTAAAGCTTCTGCTTTTCTCTAAGCTTTCAACCATCAAGATAGCAGAGACTACACCAATGAAAAAAAAGTGATATTAAATTTAGTATCAAGACATCAAAAAATTAAACAACATAAGACTCTATATGGGCTTTTTAAGGTTTAAACGACCATTTTAACAGGGCTATAAACTTTTAACAACTTAAAAACAAGCATGGATTTATTGGTTCTCTGTGTCTGAAATCACATGCTCGGTTAACCATACCATGCTAAGAGACAAAGAATCTCTTTCAGAAGTTCAGTTTTAACAACAACTGGTCTGAGTTTTTTCTCTTTTTTTCCTATTTTTCAAATTTTATTCTAGACATTTGACTTTAATCTCAAAGTGCAGAGCATTTTATTTTCTTTCACTTCTGGCTCTCTACTCATCTTCTGTAGGACTGTGTTCATCATCATGTATGTTAAAGCTTTTTCTTCTCTGCAGATTGATCCCTCTCCTAAGGCTGGTCCCACACTAGATGGTTTTCAAATCTTTAACCATTTTTAAGAGGTGGCTGACCACAGACATAAAGATGATTTCAACCAATTTTATGTCTTATAATCCTCTGAGCGCACACACGACAACTCAGCCAGACTGTGAGACCACTGAGACAACAGACCTGCCAACGACCTCACGTGATCACGTGACTTTAGAAGAAAAACTAGAAAAGCACTCAGAGAGCGCAGATCTCTGCCATTAGCCCCGTCTCCCAATAGGGAAGAATCCTTTAAAAAATTCCTGGATCTGTCCCCATGTGCCCCCACCATGGCATTCACCGATTACTCCCTCCCCGGTGGGGTGGAAACACGATGAGGCAAAGCATTGGCTTCACTACGTGTGGACTATGGACTGTCATGGCGGAGGCATTGCCTGCTGGTGCCAACAGATGCACTGACAGTCTCACCCATGGTCTCACCAGACAACTGGGAGTCATGGCAGAGGGTGAATATTCCTCTATTCCTCCCAGCATTGTGAGTATTCTCGCTACAATTCCCTGTCTTTCTCTCTGTTATGCTTTGTGTCGTCTCCTCGAACGGGTGTGCGTCTTTCAAACTCTATAAACTCCAAAACTTTGAATAGAAACACACCCAAACGATGCTGCTGGGATTGAAGTTACTCATGTCTGCCATCTCCAGGTGTAAAGTGGTAACAGCACAGACCTCTGCCATTAGCCCTACCTCCCAATAGTAAAGAATCCTTCAAAAAATTCCTGGATCCAGACGGTGATCCAGATCAGTCCCAAAATGTCATCAGTTCTTCCTTATGCCATTTCTGACACTTCCTGAAAATTTCATTTCAAAATTTCAATTACATCCATAACTTTTTGAGTTATGTTGCTAACAAACAAACAAATGAACAAACCCACCCGATCATGTAAGCTCCTTGGCGTAGGTAACAAACATGGATGACTACTGATAGCCTTGACTTGCTGTCCCTCCACAAAAAGCTGTCCTGACATATCATACAGTTGCACCAAAAATCATAAAACAAGGAAAGGAATAAGGATGAAATCCTGGCTAGAGTGACTGTAGATGGAACGGAAGAACGGTGACGGAAGATCTGGCTGAAGACGCTACACATTCTGCTTGCTTGTTGTGGGTATACTGTAAGAGGCATTACAGCCTTGAATCGTTCAAATGAATGTGTTTGGTATTTATGATTCGAGGTAGGAGGCTACAACATGATTTGGAGCAGTGAAACAATCCTGTTGTCCCAACACTTAAGGGTTATTCAGAAAAATAACTATTTGCAGCAAGCCTCCACTCAGGATGTGCCCTCATGATTGTTGGTGGAGACAAATCTGGCCTCAAATGAGGCTTAAAATCATGTAGTGTGTGGTCAGTCTAAAGGCTCTATGTTTGAAATGCTCACGGATGCAGACAGACCTTTCTCTCCATATTCTGCTTTCATTTCATCCCTTTATCGTCTGTTTTCTCAAAGCTTAACATAATGAAAGAATACCTCAGCCTAGGGGTGTGCGGTATATGTGCTAGATGGTATAAATGATATAAATTTGGCCTACGGTAGAGATTTGGACCCTACCGACCAATCGCGATAACGCTTGTTAATGACATCATCGTATCTGCCTCAGTGTGAGTTAGCAGGCTAAAACACGTGTTTTTTCCTCTCAAAGTCTGACGGCTGTACCGCAACTGAGTCAGTGTGCTGTCTCTGTCAGCCTGCCTGGGGCTGCAGCACAAGCTAAATGCTGCTTTGGCTGGTCGCAGAGGCCAGCGCTGCAGCTCTTCATCTTACAACGGCATAAACAACCGTTTAAAATTCTATTTTAACTTATGAATTTCTTTTCCAAGTCCACCGTGAGTCAAAAATCCAGGCTGCAATGTTAAATGAGGTCAGAAAAGCTTCTGTAAACTAGCCGTACTCTCCCAACGGCCGCCAAAGCTAAGCTAACTCAATGCTAAACACAATACTTCCGTCGAGCTCTTCAAAATAAAAGTCTGCGGCTGTTATTTTTCTAAAGCGCTTTTATTGTGAATGCCTTCACTAGGAGACGTGTTCAAGTCATTAGCAGCTTAACACACCTCATCAGGTTAGAGATGAAATGTGAAACTTGGAGTGCAGGTAGACAGAAGTAAACCTAGAGAGATTTTAAAAAAATCAAACATGTTTTCTGTGTTCCTATACTTAGAGATAAATTGAGTATGCCATCAAAGGCTTGTTTTAAGGGGAGAAGGGGGTTAATAACACTTGAATTTGGATTAAAAAGCATTCTCTCTTTTTAATTCTGTAATATCGTGATATATTACCGTTATCGTCAAAGGCAAGAAAAATACTGTGATGTGATTTTTAGGCCATAAAGCCCAGGCCTACCTCAGCCAGTTGTGGTGGCAATGTAGAGCAATGCAGCCAACCGGGCAAGCCAGAGTGGCAAAACCCAACAAAGAAGCCTCATTTGAAAAAAAGGGGAACTTAGCCAAGTTTTCTGAGGAAATATCACTGAATATGGAGTGAGTAGTTAGAAAATAGAAACATATCAATGATGGTAACTCACCGTGGTACAAAGAGGCGGAGCCACATTACAGGCATTTAAGGAAAAAATGCCTCCAAATCAATCATGTTGTAATGAGCATCTAATTCACAAACACTGGGCCAAGTACAGTCACAGTGAAGCAGGTTGTGTTAGCCGTAGATTCTACCTGTCAGAATGGCTAGCTGGAGTCACAGTGGTACCTGCCGAGGCTGAAATCTACATTTGGCAGGTTGGTTGGTGTTAAAGTCAAGCCCTGGTTGCAGCCATGACAATGAGGAACTTCTATGGCTTTAAACATAGTTCTCAACTAATATAGATCTGAAACATGTAAGAAGTCATTCTGTCATTAAAGTAGTACATACTGAGCTGTTAAAGCTTCATTCTTTCACTTCATCCACCAAAGCTGAACTTTACTCTGATGCCAAACAGACCCACAGTGTGGTTGTGGCTGCTGAACAGGAACTACACTCTGTCAGAGCCTCCTGTCTCATCTAGAGAAAGTGTTATAAACCCAGCTCTTCACTCAAATTGAAGCCAAACACTTTCACACGGGGATATTTCAGCCTGCTTAGCCTCTAATCACTCTTGGCTGAGAGGCATGTTTTGGATATTCCAGCATGGATGGGTGAGGACAGAGCTGCTGCATTAACTCAGCACAGACTTTCACTACAATGAACACTGTTCAGCAATTTTTTTACAACCACCCCCAGATCTGTTACACACTGCCAGTGATACAGAGAAAAACAGTGCGGCCTCAAAATAGCGCCGCCATCAACACATACAGCTGGTTTGGTCTGCAGCTAACGTTAGCGAGCTAGCTCTGTGGAGTAAACTGGACAGTGGGATGTGGCTAGCTGCTAGCCTAAGCTGATTTGTGTGCAGCTTAGTTTCTGCTAAGATGGGACCGCTATTTTCCATATCTACAGAACTATGAAAGGTGGTATTGAAAGAATATGTAGGTGAAATTCACGGACGGTTTAATAAAAACTACAGCACCAGCTAGACAGCTTACAGTAGCATATTAGGCTAGCTGACGCGTAGCTAGCCAGTCAAACTCTCTTTGATAACGTTACAGAAAAAGGCAGCCCTTTTCCGGAAGTGCACTGCTTATTTTGGTTTACATAACTGCCCGAGCTCCTTTAAAACACTCTTATTTGTAGCGCATAAAGCCCAGCGCATCTCAGTTCAATGCAAATATATGTTTTACGAAGTAGAATGTAATATAAACACCAATGTTTTAATTCCTACCCACCGCTCATGACGACATTCGCTCTCCGCGAGCCTTGAAGACCGAGCCCATGGAGGAATCCGCCCGCGCTGCTGCACCAATCCACGGACAATGGAACGTTGAGGGACGGCGGCGCTGGCCAATCAGAGCGTTCTGTCCATGTGATTGATGTTCAAGCGAGCCAATCCCGATACAATATCCATGTACGTTAGTCGATGGATGAGGTTTCGGCCAATCGGATGTCGAGATTGTGCCAGACGGAGGCGTTTCAGTGGGATAAACCTCTAACAAGCTAGTGCCCTATTACGGCAGGACTACGGTTTCACTGACGTCCCTAACGACCAATGTGATTACCGAGGGGCAGTTCGGTTAAAAGTAGAATGACAACCGTGTTGATCAATGAGCTCTGAGTGACTTGAATGTGACCTGTTTGAACTGTCCTGGCGAGAAAACCGTTATGTGGGATGTCATGGCCTGGACTAAACCGCTGTTTAAACTGGTTTTAAGTAAACGTAAAGCTGCAGTGACGACTCTTCGCCCTTAAATGACTTAGACTAAATAAAAACGTAGTTAAAAATAGACCAAACTCACCTGGGTCCTCTCATAAAGCATACGGCCACACCTCAGACACCTGGCTCAGACATGTATGGCATGTAAACTGTTGTTTATGGAGACTATTGTTACACAATCCTGGCTGCAGCAGAAGTATTGACCCTAAAAGACTCTCTGACCCACTACTGGGCTCTGAGTTGTGTAATAACAGCTAATCCATAAGGCCTGCTGGAGAGAGACTTTCAGCCTGAAAATAACAGGAAAATAAAGCGCCGTGAGGCTGTGAGGGAAAAATATGGAGATTTTTCTCACTGATGTCACACGATAATGCATTGCTCACTGAAAAACTACTTTAATTTTTTTATTCAGTGTTCCAGGTCAAAGGAAATAGTCAGAATTCAGGCTTTTTACAAAGTCTGAAATAAAAACCAGTAAGATTTCTGATATTGATCTCAGAATTCTGATATATTAACAGAATCTGAGATAATCTGAAGTCTGTTTATAAACTCTTTGCCACACATTTACATTCAAAATACAGATAATACTGACACCATAGTAGGACACATGTTTGGTAGACAACTCTAATGACTTTATTTGAGGCCTCAGGTAATTTTCTGCCTATGCTTGATGGCAGTGTTTCTCAACCCTGCAGATGTTTCTCAACCCTGCAGATGTTTGTCAACTCTATCAGATGTTTCTCAACCCTGCAGATGTTTCTCAACCCTGCAGATGTTTGTCAACTCTATCAGATGTTTTTAACTCTGTCAGATGTTTGTCAACTCTATCAGATGTTTTTAACTCTGTCAGATGTTTGTCAACTCTATCAGATGTTTTTAACTCTGTCAGATGTTTGTCAACTCTATCAGATGTTTGTCAACTCTATAAGATGTTTTTAACTCTGTCAGATGTTTTTAACTCTGTCAGATGTTTGTCAACTCTATCAGATGTTTGTCAACTCTATAAGATGTTTTTAACTCTATCAGATGTTTTTAACTCTATCAGATGTTTTTATCTCTATAAGATGTTTTTAACTCTGTCAGATGTTTTTAACTCTGTCAGATGTTTGTCAACTCTATAAGATGTTTTTAACTCTATCAGATGTTTTTAACTCTATCAGATGTTTTTATCTCTATAAGATGTTTTTAACTCTATCAGATGTTTGTCAACTCTATCAGATGTTTTTAACTCTATCAGATGTTTTTAACTCTATCAGATGTTTTTAACTCTATCAGATGTTTTTAACTCTGTCAGATGTTTTTAACTCTATCAGATGTTTTTAACTCTGTCAGATGTTTTTAACTCTATCAGATGTTTTTAACTCTGTCAGATGTTTTTAACTCTATCAGATGTTTTTAACTCTATAAGATGTTTTTAACTCTGTCAGATGTTTTTAACTCTATCAGATGTTTTTAACTCTATCAGATGTTTTTAACTCTATCAGATGTTTTTAACTCTATCAGATGTTTTTAACTCTGTCAGATGTTTTTAACTCTATCAGATGTTTTTAACTCTATCAGATGTTTTTAACTCTATCAGATGTTTTTAACTCTATCAGATGTTTTTAACTCTGTCAGATGTTTTTAACTCTATCAGATGTTTTTAACTCTATCAGATGTTTTTAACTCTATCAGATGTTTGTCAACTCTGTCAGATGTTTTTAACTCTGTTTTTAACTCTATCAGATGTTTTTAACTCTAAGATGTTTTAACTCTGTCAGATGTTTTTAACTCTATGATGTTTTTAACTCTATCAGATATTTTTAACTTATCAGATGTTTTTAACTATCAGATGTTTTTTTTCTATCAGATGTTTTTTTTAACTCTATGTTTTTTTTTAACTATCAGTTTGTCAACTCTGTCAGATGTTTGTCAATTTATTTTTTATTAATACAATGAAAAATACAAAATGTGAACCTGGGTCCTTCTGTCAGTTAAGACTTCAACAGAATCAGTGGAAATATACAGACAAAAAATTAAGGATGACAATTAAGTTCTGACTGACTGTTGACTGTGGAATGGATCAATGACTGATTTGACTAATGGATCAAATTTCCCCTTTTAAGGATTTCTGGGGGAATTATTGTTCCAAGTCAGACTTCGAAGAGTTGCAGGTTGAGTATCAGTGCCTTATAATAAAACAGCCTTTGGTGCTGGATAAATAAACGTACTGACTAGAACCATACTGAAGTTTAAAATGCTGGTGTTATGACATCTCTGACTCAGAGAAAGACAGGATTCTTTGACTGAGGTTTTCTTTTTTGTTTGGTGTTGACCAAAACAGCCCAAAGTAAAAAGGCCGCCATGATCCTGCAGGCCTTTGACCCCGTAAAGAAAATGTTCCTGTGGTAACTGTCAGCTGCATCTGTTGTCAACATCGTCTGAGCTGCCCCCCAGCTCTTTCAGTGTGCATGTAGGCTACACTGAGCTGTCCCTCTTTCTCACTGGATCGCTCCCTGTGACTCCTTTCACATCCACAATGCATGCAGCCTTTTCATATAGGCTTTTCCCAAAGAGTGCACTTGACCTTATTCACATGCATCGTCTCTGTTTCTCCCCCGGTGCACCCTCTCCCCGTGTCACTGCCAGGGCTTTTTGAAGTGCTTAGGAAACCAGAGTCCTGCTTTTAGCTGAAGCACTTTCTCCCTCTTCACCTCGAGTGTGCTGTAGTTTGCAGTGGAGGATGCAGATATGCTGTCTATCACCTTCTCCCCAGGCGCCTGTGTGGAGAGCCTGGGAGAGAAAGAGCTGCATAATTTAACTCCGATATCTCACTTAACGGGCTTCTTGAGCGAGCCGGAGCTTTTACTGAGGACTTTTCAGCCTTAAACATTTCAAAGTGAATATGTGAGGCTAGGAAATGACTTTAAACTTCCACCAAGAACTGATTAGGATCTCTACAGATTTAACTCACACAAACAGATGCTGCTGCATGAAAAGCCTCAACATCAAGAAGCACGCGGTGTGCTCAGTAGAGAAAATCAGCATTCAAAACACCACTCTGCAAAAACTGCAAGTATATACTCCTGATTTTTAGTCAAAATGTCTATTTTCAATTCAGCATGAGGTAAAAATGGGATTGGTTGTTTAACTAATGCCAAAGAGAACTAAGGCAGTTCCTCAATCAAAAGAGGGTCCACCACTAGCAAGGTGTACCTAATAAAGTGGCTGGGGAGTGTGCATCTTACCTTGAGCATGAAGGCCTCCAGCTCAGCCATTATAAGCCTGTGAGTTTGGGGGGGGGGTCACCAAAAAACAACTAATATTCTAAAAGGATTTCAAATGCTTTATTTAAATAAAAAATACATGCATACCATTAATCAAATGTAAAATAAAGTCATGGTTATTTGTTAAGATTTATGCTGAAATCAGTGATGTGTCATGATATGTCGCGCATAACATCTCTGCTGCAAATTAAGTTTAAAACTGGTATTTTGACTCAAATTTCAGGTCAAGGAAATATTGCATCTTCTGCGATTTGAAAATTGCAGCAGGCCATACTGTGATTTAATCTAATTTTTGATTAATTTCCCAGCCCTGTTCAAAACCCAACCGTCCTACCCTACTGCAGTGTTTGCAGCCCCCCCACTCATATCTAAGAAAATCTCAGCCCCAGGACCAGAGAGCACACATCAGTTTAACTGATCCCATCATGTTCCTGAAAAAGTCTGTGTATAAATTATCCATTATTATGATGGAATATTAGGACCACTGAAAAATAATTATGATGAAGAGGATCTGTTCATTTAAAAAAAAAAAAAAAATCTCCAGTTTAAAAAAGTCATTATTTCACAGGGAAAACAAGACATTTTTTACTACGAATACAATCATATATGTACAGTGCTTAACAAATGTATTAGACCACCCTAACCCTAACCACAGTCAGGTTTCTGCCACAGCTGCCCTAAATTAACAGCATTGGTAATAACCCAAATCATTTTTGACGTTTCTGCAATGGTTAATACACCAATATGTAGAAGCTCTTTAACCCAAATGATATTTTTAATGCTAAAATAGAATTATTATTGTTATCCATAAATTTTCAAATTAACTGATTTACAAAAAAACTGAAAAAAAAGTAAAGCACATTAATATTTCTGATTAATGTGTCAAATTATAGTTATTTACTGTCATTCCTGAAGAGAAAAATGAGTTTTAGTGGTTGAATGTTATGCTTGATTCATTTCTGACTTCTCAGAGAAGCCCAGTGAGCCGGCTCAAATTTGGGAGAATTCAGTTTGAAATTCCTCATTCCTGTTCAAAATGGTAAAACGTGGAGAGCTGACTGAAAATGAAAGAGTCCGCATTAAAGCACTTCATGATGCTGGATGGTCTCTGAGACAGATATGACAGGTGGTCTGATATATTTGTTAAGCACTGTACATGGTCCAAAACTTAAAAAAAGTTAGAGTACAAAAGTCAAAAATCAAACCCCTGTTTTTAGTTTGCTTTCTTGTAAATTTTTGCCTTCACAATGTTCTAAATTTATGATGTTAAAAACTTGAAATTGTTTTAGTTTCAATGTCAAAGTTTAAGACTTTATGAATTTTATCTTTTAAATATGTTAGTTTGTTTGTTTGTTTTAATTTTGAATTTTTGCATTTGCTTTCTTGTAAATAAACAAATTTATAATCTCAAAACTTTTTTTTTTTACGAAATCAATTTGCACTTTTTGGCTCAAAATGAACAGATGCTCTTATATTTTTGTTTCTATTCCAGTGGCCCTAATATGCTTAGTACATTTTAATAATAATAATAATAATAAAACATTTTGTAAGCACCTTTCTTTTGTATTTCTAATCGTGATTTATTTTCCTTTTAAAAGAATGAATGTAAATCTGCTTTTAACAAAGTCAGAGCAGACAGGGTCCTGCGCCCCCTTGTAATCTTTGTCGCCCCCCGAGGGTGCCTGGACCCCAGGTTGGGAACCACTGCCCTATTGTACAGGTACCTATGGTGTTGTATTGTACTGGTTCGTAGTGTACCATAAAGCAGCGGTTCTCAAATAGTGTGGCGAGGCAAGTCTAGGTGTGCCATGGGAATTTGTACAACCATCCGTTCTAACTTCAGCTGATTGCAGGTACTGAAAACACCCTGAGAGTGGGCCCTGTGGATCGGTAGCATTGGTGCTAGCATCCTGGCTAACAGTTGCCTCATTAAAAGCTGAAAAGCATGGCAAGCTATTATTATTGGGTGGAAATTAGTGTTCAAATCATTAATTCATGCAACTTTTAACCAAGTTGACAATTTTTTTTACCCATTTTTTCCACTTTTTTGACAACTTCAAGTGGTCAATCTGCTGCTTTGTAGCGTTTTTACCACTTCGTATTACTACTGTTGACCCATTTTTGTCACTTTTTTTGGAACTTTTGGCCACATTTTACCCATTTTGCTACCCTTTAGCCCATTTTTGCTATTGTTTGGACATTTTTTGCCCCTTAATAATCCCCTTTAAAAACCTTTAAACCACCTTTATTGCAACTTTAACTCATTTTGCCACTTTTCTGCCATTTGTAACCTATTTTGCCTCCTTTTGGACACTTTCAACCCATTTTTGCCACCTTTTTTGCCAATATTCCCTTAACTTTAGCTTTTGTTTGGTCACCTTTTTTGCCATTCTTACCACCTTATAAAAACGTTACCCTTTGAGGCCACATGCTATCCATTTTTTTCTGCATTTTTGTGACTTATGTTTTTGCCACTTTTAACTTGTTGTTTGGCCACTTTTTTTGCCAATTTCTGCCCATTTTTACTCTGTTTTGCCACTTGTTGCCCAATTTTGCCATTTTTTATCATCACTTTAACTCATTTTTGCCACCTTCCAGCCACCTGTTGCCAACTCCATGATTCCCCAGATGGCTGGGAATCAGAAACCCATTTATCCCCCTTAGGGGCCACCTTGACTGTAACATTATGTAAAAAGTGTATTTTGTATTGATATGAATATGCTGTGCCTTGAGATTTTGGCTTGACTTTAGGTGCGCCTTGGGAGAAAAAAGTTTGGAAACCCCTGCCATAAAGCACCCTGCTGTGTCGTTACTGATCATATTCTGTGGTACAGAATCCTCTCCAGCTGGACCGTATATTTCTCTGCTGTTTATGTCATATCTTATAATATGAATCATAAAATCCACAACATAAATATATGTTGTTGTTTTTTTGCTGCATGAATTTCAGTGACTTTTTGGCTAAAGCTGCCATTTTTGTTATTCACTGAAAAACAGGAAGCGTAAACCTGTTAAACCTGCTGGTCATCAAAAAAGTATCTAGGAACAAAGCTCCTCTCAGCTGCTGACGTTTAAAATTTACGCTTTTTTGTCTTTTGCTTTACTGAAATCTGCAGGATGTAAACAGTAATATAAAAAATAAAAGAATGCAACAGACAAAAGTTTATTTTCCTCTTTTTTACTGAAAACGCTGAGCAGTCGCCAGCTTCAAGGACTGAGACTGAGAAAGAGAATGAGCAAAATACACCTGGGCATTTCAACAAATAAAACACAGGTAGACGAGTCAGGGCAGATATGCACGCTGGGAGGCAGGGCATTGTGGGAAAAATGAGGGTTTTATCTCATACTTTAGTTTTTAAATGCCCAAAAGGAAAGAATCTTAGCTCATACTAGAAAAACAAAACTTTAGTCTTTCATAGCTGTTTCCTGTAAACTTTCCTTTTCGCTTCAGGAATCCTGAAAAACAAAATCTACGCTGGTGTGTTCGCCTCATTTCAGACAGAAATATCTCCTCACCTTTACTATGAGCCACACTGACCAGATAATTCCAGGTAAACATTTGATTCAAAGATACAAAAGCTAGAAATAAGGTCTGATTGATTTTTTTTCTTTGTAAGATTTCTTTTCGTGCCTTTATTCGACGGAGGAGGAGAGTGGATAGATTTGGAAAGAGTGAGTGGGGAGAGACGTGCGGTAAACGGCCGCACTGGTAGCGCCCCAGACCAGTGGTTCTCAAATGGTGTGGCAAGGCACGAGACAAGTCTAGGTGTGCTGTGGCCATCCGGCTGGATTCCATTTGCATTTGCAGCATTTGGCAAACTATTATTGAGTTGAAATTGGTGTTGAAATGATCATTATTCATGCTACTTTTAACCAAGTTAACCAATTTTTATACCCATTTTGCCACTAATTTTGTCAACTTAAACCATTTTTGCTGCTTTTTTGCAATTTTGCAACTTTTTAAAAATACTTTTGACCCATTTTTTGCTACTTTCTTTTTGGAACTTTTTGCCACATTTAACCCATTTTTGCTGCCAGTTTTTGCCTACTTTTGCTATTATTTGGACATTTTTTTTGCCAGTTTTTTCATCACTTTATACCACGTTTTAGCAAATTTAACCCTTTTTGCCACGTTTCTGCCACTTGTAACCTATTTTGTCACTTTTTTGACACTTTCAACCCATTTTTGCCACCTTCTTGCTAATTTTCACACACTTTGCCTTTGTTTGGCCACTTTTTTGCCTAATTTTGCCCATTTTTAAATCACCTTTAACCCATTTTTACCACTTTTTTTTTTTTTTCAACATTTAACCCTTTTGGCCACTTGTAACCCATTTTTGTCACCTTTTTGACACTTTCAACATGTTTTGCCACTTTGAACCAATTTTTTTGGCCCCTTATGCCTATTTTTGGCTTTGTCTTGCCACTTTTTACCCAATTTTGCCATGTTTTATCTTCATTTTAACCAACTTTTGCCACCTTTCAGCCACCTTTTGCCCACTTTTGCCACCCCCAGTTGTCTGGGCCCCAGAAACCTCTCCCCTTTATCCCCCCTTATGGGCCACCTTGACAGTTATATTATTTAAAAAGTCTATTTTGTATTGATAAAAATCTGGTGTGCCTTGAGATTTTGGCTTAACCTTAGGTGTGCCTTGGGCAAAAAAGTTTGAAAACCACCGGTCTAGCCCAGTCAGGAGAGTAAGGCTTATATGAGTGTAACTGAAACTTTTAGATGAGAAATAAGACAAATGAGCCTGCAAAAGTTGGAGTTTTCAGTGAGCTTGTGCCAAAATATGGAGCCATAAAAGATGACTATCATAGTGGATTGCAAGAAGCCAAAAAAATTCCCCTTTAATTATGAGGACTTTTCTCTCTTTGGTGTATTTTAATGTAAAGCTCCATCAGAAACTACGCTGCGAGTAACACCCTGTTAAGACTATGGAGGACTGACAGTCCTGTGCTGAAGTTTTAGCCATGTGGGGATTTAACACGTGGTCTGATGGGCCACAACTCTGGGGCTGGAGGTGAGGGGTCAAGGTCAAGCTCAACAGCATCTCTTCAACATGTCCTTATGATGGATTTAACTGAACTCTGGGGGTTGTTCAGAGACTTTTCAATAACCTTTTCTCTGAGTTGCTTGGAGTATTCTTTTGTCTATATGGTGTAATGGTAGCCAGGAATACTGATGAACCAGGGTCTGGACCTCTGTTGAATTAGGTCATTCAAATTAAAAGGGGTGAATATTTATGCAGTTATTTATTTTATATTACAGATTTTTAATCAGCTGAAAATACTTTGTAGAAATTTGTTTTCACTTTGACATTAAAGAGATTTTTTTGCAATTTTATTGTCAAAAAAGTAAAATTATATAGACCATGGTGGATTTATAAAATCGATAAAAGGGTAATTCATCTAAGGGGCTGAATTCTTTGTATAGGGACTGTATATTTCCAGCACTATAACCTCAAAAATGCAGATTTTTTATTTGAGTTGTACGACTTTGTAAACTCAAAAACACATAAACATGTCTGGCTCCTTTGTCCTCCGTTCTTTCTCGTAGTGCTTTAACACTCCCTGTAGGATATGTCTGATTTATATTAGCTCTATGTCGGCTCTGATCAGATTACTTTGTATAATATAACCCTCCACCATGGTGTCCTGTCTCCGTTAAACCCTGACTCTCTAAAAGCTCGCTCTTATGCCCCGCCTCTGTGTGCACATCTGCCCCGACAGACCCTTCAAATCCAAAAAAACTTCATTTTGACAGGATGGAAGGAAAAACAAGGAAACGGCAGCAAACAACAGTTGTACAAATTGACCAGTGCATTGTGTTTTAAAAGTCCAGTTCATCAGGATCAGGATAAAGGAGTTCATAAATCACTCTCTCTCTGTTTCTGAACAAACGAGAGACCATCTCTGCTGTCCTTCTGAAGACCACCAACAGTTCATCCACTGTCTACCTGCAAACACTCGTCCCTCTTTCTCTTTAGTCCATGCGGAGAGAGAGGCGGGTCCATCCAAGTTCTTCTGGACAATGCAGATATTCACGGACTCCGATTGGACGATGCTGCAGACCAGAATGGATCAGTCCTCCACACAGAAACCTGCAGAGATACCAGGGTCAAGGAAAGTTAGGAAAAACCAGGAGTTTCTGTCAGCTTGAACTCCAATTTAAAAAAAGCTGGGGCGGTGTGTTAAAAGGAAAATATAAACAGAATTTAAATATGAAAAAAGCTGGAGGAGCATTTCCTATCCAATGAAGTTAACTGTAGACAGGCCAGGAACATGACTGGGTATAAAGGAAACATTTTAGAGAGGCAGAGTCTCTCAGGAAAAAAGATGGGCAGAGGTTCACCAATCTGGGAAAACCTAGGTTTAAGAACTGTGGAACAATTTCAGAAAAATGTTCCTCAACATAAAATAGTGAAGACTTTGAGTCCGCCACCATCTACAGTCCATAACACCACCAAAGATTCAGAGAATCTGGAGAAATCTCTGTGGAAGGAACAAGGCTAAAGGGGCCCTCAGGGGCCTTCAGGGGCCACTGCATTAAAAACAGGCATAAAAATGAAAGCTGTAACATGGCAAGGAAGAAGCCAGATGTGAACAGGATCCAGAAACACCGTGGTCCGTCTTCTCTGGACCAAAGCTCATTTAACATGGACTGAGGAAACATGGAAAACTGTTCTGTGGTCAGAGGAAACCACAGACGCCGTGTCCTGTGGACTAAAGAGGAGAGGGAGCATCCAGCCTGTTCTCCTGGCTCAGGTCTAAAGCCTGCATCTCTGATGGTATGGGGCTGCATTAGTGCCTATGGCGTGGGCAGCTCTAACATCTGGAAAGGAACTACCAATGCTGGAAAGTAGAGAGAGCTTTTAGAGCAGGGGTGTCAAACTCAAGGCCTGGGGGCCGAATCCGGCCCATGATGCAGTTACACCCGGCCCACCTGATCCTGTCATATTTTATTATAACTGGCCCACTGGTTCGAGGTCTGCAGATTTCCTCCAGTTTAAAATTCTAAACTTAACCAAGATGATCTAAAATATCCTTGTTAGATCATTAGAGAAAGTGAAAGTTAAAATAATTAGATAAAAAGTCAGGAATCTGGTAAAATATATTTATGTTTTCATTTCATATTCTTAATTTTGTGTCTCAAAGTTATTTTTTGTTTTTGGGTTTTTATTTTATATGTTGACATTTTCAATTCACAATTTTGACTTTTTATCTTATTTTTTGACCTTTTAGATCCTCAATTTGAAAATTTTCAGTAATATTTTTAAATTTTAAACTCATGATTATGATTTTTTTTTCTCATGTTTTGATGTTTTTAGCTCCTTACTTTGACTTTTATCTCATAATTTGACCTCTTAGATCCTCAATTTTAAATTATAAGTCATATTTTGACCTTTAAAACCTAAAATTTAAATGTTTTTCTCACTCTTTGACATTTTAAACGGATGATTTTGAATTTATCTCATATTTTGACAGTTAAGAATCATGGTTTTAACTTTCTATCCCATAAATTAATTTTTATGCCTGTTTTTAAAAAACATTATTTTGACTTTAAATGCCATGTTTTGAACCCTTTGAGCTAATAATTTTAAAAAATTTTCTCGGATTTTGAGCCTATAAACATATCATTTTGACCTTTTCAATCTCAAAATCCTTCATCATCATCAGTGTTAAAGTTTTTCCCCTATAATTAATTTCTGGTGAAACTGGGGTTGACAGTTTTTAGGTCAGATTTGGACCCCTCTCGGCCCTCAGGTCGGACCCAAATTCAGAATTCAGCCCCTGCTGTGATTGAGTTTGACATCCCTGTTTTAGAGCAACATATGATAGTGATCAAACAACACAATCTAGAACCACATGACTTACAGATCTCTGCTACGTCTGTGACTCCGCCTCCTGATCTGCTCCCATCACCCTCCTGATGGTTTTGATTGACAGGTACATCTCCTCCTCGGGGTCGTAGTAATAAAACTTACTCAGGTACGATATTAGTGGTCTGGAAAAAGAGGTGGAAAAAACATTGGAAAGTCAATACAAAGATTCATTTCAAGCTTTATTTAAGGCCCATTTCCACCGCTGAGAAGTTTCACCTTCACTATAAATGCCACAGAGGCCTAAAAGAGGGTGAGGAGGTCCCCAATCATACTGTCTATGGAGGTGAAGCAGGATCAGAGAGCACAGTACTGGGGCTAGGCTGGGCTCCCGCTCCGCTGTGCTCTCTGGTTTGGAGGAGGCAAAGCTCCGCCTGCTGGTGGACTCTGAGGGAGGATGGAGGGGGGGGTCAGTTGCCTTGGTGTCCAAATGTTTGAAAAATCAGTGCGAGTGCCCTGTCTGATGCCCCTCGGTGTGGATAAAGATGGTAAAGTGCCCTTTTTGGTGTCCTGTGAGTGGAATCAATTAAACAAAGTGCACACTAAAGCAGTGGAGAACGGTCAGGGGACTAAAGTATAATCCGTTTTTCTGTCAAAAATAATAAACGAAAAATGGCGCCCTTTTTCCTTTTTTCATTTTCAACCAAAAACAAACAAAAAAAAAACGTTTTTTCATTCTGAACAAAAAACGAGAAAGGAAAAAAAAAACAAGATCATATAAGGGCCCAATATTGGTTTTTAGATTTTCCCTTTTTCATTTTGCTGTTTTAAGTCTGGAAACAAAGAAACAGAAGCACATGACCATGAGGTAATTGGACTCCCTACCAAAATAAAATCCAAACTTATAAACTAGTAATAAAAAACATTTTTTCATTTTTGGTTGGAAACGAAAAAAGGAAAAAGGGCGCCTATTTTTTGTTTTTTCATTTATTGGTATCGATAGAAAAATGATTATACTTTAGTACTTTAGTACTTTAGTACTATACTTTTGACCATTCCCAACTGGTTGAGTCCCAGGACCCTCCATCAACTCCCCAAGTTGACAAAACAATGAAACAGGACAAAACATCACATCTGTAAACCTACTGAAAAGGGCTTTGCGACCCACTTCTGGGTCCTTACCCACCAGTTGAGAAACACTGCACTAAAGAACCTGGACACAATTTGACCAAGTGCCTCCTTTAGAGCCTTCAAAGTGGAATAGATTTGATCAAGCGTCCTCTGAGTGGACAAAGTTTGACAAATTTGGCACTGACCCTTTATACCAGTCTTGTCCCTCAAACATGCTGTTACTGGTTATGTGTTTGTTGATGCCAATGTGGAATTTTTTATCCGTTTCCAACAAATCCTGCTGCTACGTGATTGGTTCATACAGCTGGGTGTATAAATACACTACAAACAGAAACCAGAAAAACTAAAAAATCACGCCCCCTGCATATAGGTGGGCGTAAGAGTACCTGGGCAGTGGAAGCTCCTGGATGTGGTCGATGCGGACGATTTGTCGGATGCAGAAGCGACAGAGATGCTGTAGGGACTTCACGTTGCTGAAGCGAGAGACGGGATAGAGCAGCTGGACTGGGGTGGGAGGAAGCCCTGAAATATAAAAACAAACATAAGAAGGAGTGCTTTCAGACCATTTCCTGACGTTTTCATTATCATCAACAAATGTCAGACACCAAACCATCAGTCTGATGATCCGTTTATAAGACTGGCTGTTTTCATCTGTGTGACTCAGCATCATTTATTTAAAATGTTAGAGTGAAAGATTACTGTAGATGCTCTGCAGACAGCTGCTCTCTATGGTAGTTTCATCATAGACAACAACATGATAGGGACTATTTTCAGTGGTGGATTAATCTACATTTGGGGCTCTGATGAGGTATTTAGGACAGACGTGGGATAAACTGCTGCTCATCACTCATTATATGTCAAACTCTGTATTTTTGTAGACTTTCATGGTGGCAGCAGTAAGGAGTCTCCTCTACTGTACAGTTCAGTCAGAGAGTATTCAGATCCCTTCACCTTCCACTAACTCTGTAGATGTAGCTCAGGCTCCTCCATGTCTCTGATCTTTGCTGAGATGTTTCTACACCAGTGGTTCTCAGATGGTGTGGCAAGGCCCACTAGTGAGCCTTGAGACACGTCTAGGTGTGCTCTGGGAATCAGGCTGGATTCCATTTGCATTTGCAGCATTTGGCAAATTATTATTGTGTTGAAATTGGCTTTGAAATGATCATTATTCATGCTACTTTTAACCAAGTTAACCAATTTTTCTACCCATTTTGCCACTAATTTTGTCAACTTAAACCATTTTTGCAACTTTTTTGCAATTTTGCAACTTGTTAAAAATACTTTTGACCTATTTTTGCTACTTTTTTGGAACTTTTTGCCACATTTAACCCATTTTATCTACCTTTTTGACAGTTTTTGCCTACTTTTGCTATTATTTGGACATTTTTTGCCAATGTTTTCATCACTTTTTACCATGTTTTAGCAACTTTAACCGTTTTTGCCACGTTTCTGCCACTTATAGCCTATTTTGTCACCTTTTTGACACTTTCAACCCATTTTTGCCACGTTCTTGCTCATTTTCATTCACTTTGCCTTTGTTTGGCCACTTTTTTGCCTAATTTTGCCCATTTTTTAAAAAAACCTTTAAACCACCTTATTACAACATTTAACCCTTTTGGCCACCTGTAACCCATTTTTGTCACCTCTTTAACACTTTCAACATGTTTTGCCACTATTAAACCATTTTTGGCTCTTTATGCCAGTTGTTAGCCATTTTTGATTTTGTCTTGCCACTTTTTACCCAATTTCGCCATGTTTTATCATCGCTTACCAATTTTTGCCACCTTTCAGGCAATTTTTACCCACTTTTACCACCCCCAGTTGTCTGGGCCCCAGAATCCTCTCCCCTTTATCCCCCTTAAGGGCCACCTTGACTGTTATATTATTCAAAATGTTCATTTGGTATTGATATGTGTGCCTTGAGATTTTGGCTTAACCTTAGGTGTGCCTTGGGCGAAAAAAATTGAAAACCACTGATCTACACCTTCACTGGAGCCCATCTGTGCTACATTAACGTGATTGGACATGATTCAAAGGCCACACCTCTCTTTAGAAGGCCTCACAGCTGACAATGATTACAGAGCAGAAACCAAGCCATGAGGTCAAAGGAGCTTCAGAGCTCAGAGACAGGATTGTTGACAGGCACAGAACTGGGGAAGGCTACAGGAACATTTCTGCTGCTCTGAAGGTTCCAAAGAGAACAGTGGCCTACAGAATTCTCACATGAAGAAGTCTGGACCAACCAGGACTCTTCTAGAGCTGGTCACCATCAGGGGAGGAGGACCTTAGTGAGAGAGGAGACTGAGAACATGATGGTTACTCTGACTGAGCTCCAGAGATCCTGGAGGAGATGGGACAAAGATCTAGAACCATCACTGCAGCCTCCACTGGTCTGGGCTTTATGGAGGAGAGATGAAGATTCTCCTCAGAGAGAAACACATGAAAGCCAAAGAAAGCCCCTGAAGAACTCTGAGACTGTGAGAGACCAGATTCTCTGGTCTGATGAAACCAAGACTGAACTGTTTGGCCTCACTTCTAAATGTTATGTCTGCAAGCATCACTCATCACCTGCCCAATATCATCCCAACAGTGAAGCATGGTGGGGGTAGCATCATGCTGTGGGGGTGTTTCTCAGCAGCAGGGACTGGGAGACTGGAATATTCCAAATGAAAACCTCCTCCAAAGCTCTGAGGACCTCAGACTGGGCCAACAGTTCACCTAAGACCATAGCCAGGACTACACAGGAGTGAAGGGGGGCTGCAGCTCCACATAGTGGTCAACAGTAGCAGCCACTGCTCTTTTTGCCCTCCTGCCCTCTGCACCAGTCACATGATTTAAAGCTATCAAACGTCATTGGTAATATTTTAGGTAATGTAAATACTCAACTAAAACACTGTATATATTACATTTTGTAGCTATACAGTCTTGGTTTTAGTTCAGTATTCCACAGTATGGACCCAGAATCTTAAAAACAGAGACTTTATGATCTCCAGAGACTATTCTAGTGAAATATGATCAAGTTAAACTGAGAACAGACATTCCCATGTCACTATAAACTCCATCAAATCCGCTCCAATCCTTCAAGCTCACTGCTGATGTTTTAAAGTCGAGTGTAAGCCGAGTTAGCAAACATCAAGAGAGCGCTGAACATCAGGTGGTTGGAGGAAATTTCAGGATCAAACTGTCCATTTAACACGACCTAATATAAACTCTCTGCTCACTCACCGATTCAGTGGCAGAGCCCAGCACTATTAGGTATTATGACACGTTCAGGGAGATTATCGTTTATGCAATGAGGATTAACTCGTACAGCCTAAATTAAATGCTACCCAGCAGTCTGTCTTTGCACCATATGTCAAACGTTCCAGCTGTTCCTCATCTTTGGTCCCAGTGTTTTTGGATCGGTGCCCTGCTCCTCTCCATCCTGTCTGTTTGTAGATTCAGGATTCTTGTTCTTCTTCTCTGATTCCTACCAGGATCTGACTCCTGTGTTTCTCAACATACCAAGAAATATTTTATTCACTTTTTCTACTTTGTCTAACATAAAGGTAATGAAGCTGGATGGATGGATGAATGGACGATGAGTGAATGGATGGATGGATGGATGGATGAATGGACGATGAGTGAATGGATGGATGGATGGATGGATGAATGGATGGATGAACAGATGGATGGATGGATAGATGGATAGATGGATGGATGGATAGATGAACAGATGGATGGATGAACAGATGGATGGATGAACAGATCTATTCAGCCCTTTAAAGCAGATCTGTGTTTGGGTTTGCTCCCTGATGTGAGCCAATCAGAAGCTTTTAACTGAGTCAGGTGATTTTTTTGTATGACATTCATTCACCTGCAGTACTGATGTATGACAGACATTCACCTGCAGTACTGAAGACAGTGGGAGGAATACAGCACTACAGGCTAACATGAAGGACAGAGTGAACATCTGGTACCTTCTCACCGCCCTGAATCATACAGAATTGTGAGAAGACACACAGTCAGGTATCTTCCCCTTTCTCCGTCTCTCCAGCACTCATCACTAAGTGTGAGTTTACATCCATTTTTGATTGGCTCAGGCAGCATGCAGATGTTTATGACCTATATTTTACCTGGGACTCTGGAGCGCAGGAAGTAGAGAAATTTGCCGTTCTTGGAGTGCATGATGGCTCGCTCGATGAACTCCACCACCGAGTGGCAGCGGTCCTCGAACTTGGGGTGGCACCACAGGCTGAAGGTCCCTGCAGGCAGAGAGATGTTTGTTCTTTATGGATCATATGTAGCATTTTATCATCTATAAATCATAGCCGCATTAATCATTCAACATTTGTATATCTACAGGATACACACGAGACCCAGAAGGCTGCATCTATCAGGCTTTATGTTCTAAATTATAGCGCTTGTTTATGCAGGGAAATGTAGTCTTTTATTCACAGCAAATCTTGATGAGTTAAATTCTAAAGTTCCAGAAAGTTCTTTCTAAACAGGGCAAACAAAATGAATGTTATTGATCAGTTATTAGCTCTAACGTCTGCAGGTTTACATCCGAGTATCATACGTTGACTTTTACTGCCTGTAAAAATGACTTCTTCAGGAAATCGATGCATCTGTATGGTCCAGATCATACTGCAGTAAAAGATAATTCAACCAATAAAACCTCAGTTTATTTCTGCCTTAAATACCTGGATATCAAGTGGCCAAACTATGAGAGCGAATGGGTTTTCAACAGAAAGTATCTGACAAAGAACATTCTATGGAAGTAAGATTGATAGAAGAGGAAGAAGAGGAGGGAAAGGACAGCTGCATCTATATCACAACCAAGCATTCCTCCTCTTTATGAAAATACCTTTAGTTGTAATTAAAAGTGTCCATCTTAAATGAAACAAGTGGGCTGTTTTCACACCCTAAAGTTTATTCCATTGCTACAATTTTGCTCAGGTTTCCCACAGAACGTTTAAGCATTTGGTTTCATGCTTGAATTTCACTTATTGAAGGTGAAAAGCTGTTAAAAATGTCCTTTCTGGTTCGTGCTGTGTGCTACCACAAAGCATTCTGGGATCTCTTAGGGTGCAAACCAGCTAGGCCACTTTTAACAGCTTTTCTCCTTCGTTAAGTGAAACTCATTCATGAAACCAAAACATGGAACTACTGTTCTGTAAAAACACAGTTTAACTAAAACACAAACAGCATCTCCATAGTAACATGAACATCTTCTGTATGGCCATGGCAGGCTGGTCTAGTCTGCTGTGACTGAGACTATTAGCTGGAAAAAATAAATAAATAATCACTTTTATGAGAGCTGAGATGCTTCAAAAAGCCACAAACTTGAAATTGGATAAAAGTGGCAAAAAATGGGCAAACAAATAGGAAAAAAGTGGTATTTAATGACAAAAGGTAGCTTAAATGAGCCATAATGGTATAAAAGTGGAAAAAATGGGCAAACAAGTAGGAAAAAAGTGGTAATTAATGGCAAAAGGTAGCTTAAATGGGCAAAAATGGGATAAATGTGGCAAAAAAGGGCAAAAAGTAGGGAAAAAAGTGATAATTAATGGCAAAAGGTAGCTTATATGGGCAAAAATGGGATAAATGTGGCAAAAATGGGCAAAAAGTAGGGAAAAAAAGTGATAATTAATGGCAAAAGGTAGCTTAGATGAGCCATAATGGGATAAAAGTGGCAAAAATGGGAAAACAAGTAGGAAATAAAAGTGGTAATTAATGGCAAAAGGTAGCTTAAATGGGCAAAAATGGGATAAATGTGGCAAAAAAGGGCAAAAAGTAGGGAAAAAAGTGATAATTAATGGCAAAAGGTAGCTTAGATGAGCCATAATGGGATAAAAGTGGCAAAAATGGGAAAACAAGTAGGAAATAAAAGTGGTAATTAATGGCAAAAGGTAGCTTAAATGGGCAAAAATGGGATAAATGTGGCAATAATGGGCAAAAAGTAGGGAAAAAAGTGATAATTAATGGCAAAAGGTAGCTTAAATGGGCAAAAATGGGATAAATGTGGCAAAAATGGGCAAAAAGTAGGGAAAAAAGTGATAATTAATGGCAAAAGGTAGCTTAAATGGGTAAAAATGGGATAAAAGTGGCAAAAGTTGGAAGAAAACGTTGCAAAAATGGGCAAAGCCTCCGGCACAGATCCAGACAGCCGGTGGTCCTGATGTGTTTCTTCAGATTTTGTGGTGGGGTGAACAGTTTTGTTCTGACCTTTGTGACTCCAGCTGAGAGGATAAAAGTCTTCTCTGGGGATTTAATCAGGAAGTAGGACAACAGTGTCCCTTTAACCTTTAAATATTTTGGTGTCTGAGGTTCAAAAATAGCCGCAGACATCTGGTTGAAGAACGAGGAATTAAAATGCTTTCTAGGATAGTTGTTAAACGCCGTCGGCTCGCTCTGACGCTCCACTAGTCTGGCCTTAAACACAAAAACCAACAGACCAAGTATGTTCAGCCTTAACTTCACCAGCACTATTTATCAAACAACCTCTTTATCTACAAGTAGAAACAGAAAATAGTGAAGAGTTTGATGAACTAGGCATGCTAATCCATTTCACTCCTGGAGGTCGTGCCCTGGTACAGGGACAGAAGTCCAGTTAAAGATCCCAATCCAACTAAAACGGACTTATCTGTGCTTTTAAATGAACAACTCATGACTGAACTGTAGAAAGCAGAGAGAGAGAGAGAAGCACTGTTCATACAATCTATGGTTCAGCCTGAGCTGTCTACCTACGCTGAGTCTTTCAAAGGACGGCAGCTTTGAGAAAGTCACTAACAGATGAAGTCACAGCCAAGAATTTTACACGAGGACAGGAAGTGGTTTCTGCCTGAACAGTGCTAGCATTATGCTAAAGGTTTGTGCTACTCATGACTGCCAACCATGGAAATTAAAACAAACAAAACAAAAAGAAACATAAAAAATCAAATAGAAAACAAACAAACAAAGCTAAACAAAAGTAGACAAATTAAAAACAAAACATAAACCAAAACCAACAAAAAACAAAAAATGTAACAAAACAAAACAAAAAACATAAGAAACAAAACAAAAAACAAAACTAAATAAAACATAAAAACAAACGAGAACAAGACAACAAAAACCCTCAAAAAACAACAGAAACAAAAAAGAAATAAACAAACAAAACAAAATAATTTTCTCTATTCCTTGAATAAGAGTGCTAAATGTTTTTAATCCCTCATGCTGCTGCTGAGAAATTTAATTGGATAGTAAAGTCATGAAATCTGAATGCAGAGATGCTAACGTGGCTAAGACCTAGCCTCCACATGATGACCACATGTTTGGCGGCTGTGACTTCCTGTTGACTGCTCCGTGGTCGTCATTGTTTGTCTCAGAGAGCCTGGCTGCCCTGGTTTCCTTCCCGTCAGACCGCGGTGCGTTCATGCACACATGATCGTGTTGATGTGGATGTGTTGTGTCAGTCAGGGCTGCACGTCTGAATAATGAATGTGTTTCCACGCATGAGTCTATAGCTTTCTAACGGTGACTCATTAACGTGAAGCCACATTTATCTATGTCTGCCTGCCCCACATCCCCCCGTGTGTCTGGTTTTGTGTGTATGTGTGAGTCACTGTGGCGGTTTGTCTCACGTGTGGCGTGTTTGTGAATATGGATGTGTTGTTATTATTCCTGCATCATTGTTGTCTTATTGTCACCTCATAGATCTCTAAGAAGACTTTAATATCTTTGTTTTGATTTACAGATTATTTTTATGGATCCATGGCGCAGAGGCCGAAGGCGCCATGTTTTTGTGTTGTTTGTCTGTTTGGGACATTCTTGTCTAGAGTGCTTTTTAAAGTATTCACCTCCTTGGATGTTTAATCCTTTATTGGTTTTATAAATCAATCATGGTCAATAGAATTGGCCTTTTTTCTTTTAAATTACCCAAAACATTCATTCCCTCCCTCTAGTCAGTCTTTAGTAGAGTCTCCTCTGTCTGCAGTCTCAGCTCTGAGTCTGCGTGGATAGGGATCAAACATCTGGACTCTGGAATTTTACTCCATTCTTCTTTGATAAACTGCTCAAGCTCTGTCAGGTTGATCAGGGATCAGGAGTGAACAGCCCTTTTCAAGTCCAGATACTAATCCTCTATTGGATTGAGGTCTGGGCTTTGACTGGGTGACTCTTTTAATATTTTGCTGCATTCATTTTCCCCTCTACCTTTACAAGCCTTCCAGGTCTGGCTGCTGAGAAGCATCCCCACATCACGATGCTGCTGAGAAGCATCCCCACAGCACGATGCTGCTGAGAAGCATCCCCACATCACGATGCTGCTGGGAAGCATCCCCACAGCATGATGCTGCTGAGAAGCATCCCCACATCACGATGCTGCTGGGAAGCATCCCCACAGCATGATGCTGCCACCAGCGTGCTCCACAGTGGGGATGGTGTGTTTGTGGTGATGTCAGTGTTTGGCGTCTTGTCTGATGGTCTAAAAGCTCCATCCTGGTCTCATCAGACCAAAGAACTTTCTTCCTCTTGACCATGGAGTCTCCCACAGTCCTTCTGGTGAACTCTAGTCCAGATTGAATCTGAGTTTTCTTCAACAGTGTCTTTCTCTTTGCCACTCTCCCATAAAGCTCTGACTGCTGAAGAACCCGGCCAACAGTTGTTGTCTGCAGAGTCTCTCCATCTCAGCTGCTGAAGCTTGGAGCTCCGTCAGAGTATTCATAGGTGTCTTGGTGTCCTCTCTCACTAGTCTCCTTCTTGCACGCCCACTCAGTTTGTGAGGACGGTCTGATCTAGGCAGATTTACACATGTGACATAATCCTTCGTTTCTTCATGATGGATTTAACTGAACTCTGGGGGATGTTCAGAGACTTAGAGATGTTTCTGTCTCCATCCTCTGACTTAGACTTTTCAATAACCTTTTCTCTGAGAGTTCTTTTGTCTTCATGGTGTAATGGTTGCCAGAAATACTGATGAACCAGTGACTTGACCTGGTGTGTCTTTATACTACAATCACTCAGCTGATCCCCACTTCACTAACTGTGAGACTGCTAGCACCCATTGTCTGACCTGGGTTGTGATGTTAAGGCCGTGTTTTTTACTTTTTCTTGCTTTGATCACGTCTTGAATTAAATGAAGTCTGAACGGTCTTTAAAGGCACCCTTATTTATGCTCTATATGTTGGTCTGTGGTTGACTTCCATGCATGCATAAAGGTCTCCTGTGACTCATGATGCTGCTCGCCCTGAGGTGTTGGCTGACCGATGTATGGATGGACATGTCTGTGTGGACGTTATAAGCTCATACGTCTGCACACGCGGGCAGCAATAATCAAAGATATGCAGAAAAATATCTGTGTGTGTGTCAGCACTGCTGTAGTTCTGTGATGTGAGGATGTTTTATGAGTTTTAGGGCACAAACACAGTCCAGGCAAACTTAAATGTCATCGCCTGAACCAGCTGGCAAACACAATCACAGCGGACATCGTCAGCGTTCACTGTCACGCAACATTAAGGGACAAACTTCTGTCCTCTCTGGAGTGACTAAGAGCTTATTCAAGGGTTTCTAGAGGAAGCAGACTCGATTTCATTCTTCTTTAAAGGTAAAATATGGAGAATTCAATCAGAGGAAACCTCCATCTTTCAGTCGTAACAAGGTTTATCATTGCAGCATTGCACAATGAACCAGGAGGGCCATTTTTAAATCTGAAATAAGGTTTCATTGTACTAAATTTTCACTGCAAGGATTACCTGGAGACAAAAGTATTTGTTTACCACTGACATCCAGTTAATAACAAGTCCTTATGCCATCCAGGCTAGGAAAGGACGACTGACAGTAGATGCCAAAAGTCCACATGTTGAATTGAAATCATTAAATAAAAAGTTTCAGTATGGAGCATGAAACTGACGTGCTGGATAAAAATTTTAGAACTAATTTTCACCTTTTGTCCCTAGTTTGGTCTGTGGGTAAGCAGTTTGTAAGATAAACAACATTCAGTCAAATAAAACCAGATATTTATGTATAGATGAGGCTGTGTCTCACCTCGGTAGTGCTCCATGCGTGTGTGGTGCGTGACTCCCTGCGACCTGAAGCTCAGACTCAGGATGTATCGAGGATCGGAGCTGTCTCTGACCAGGAACGATCCGTCAGGTTTCCCTTTCAGCTTCATCTCCGCGTCTTCCCAGTTCATGGGACCCCAGTACCAGCCGCACTGAGGAGAGAACGTCGTCTTTAACTCTGCACATCCCCAACTAACTTCTACTTCTCTAAAACTCAAATGAGCTAACACGTGGAGCATGGAAATCTGTTAGCCTGCAGGGAGATACAATCCAGAAGTTTTTCACGCGTAGCCTTTCTGTTTCTATAATCTGGACCCTCACTTAATCTGAAAGTATGGACTCTACAGAAACCAAGGCATCATCTGCAAACACGCTCATCAACATCCTTGATGCCTGTCTTAGCTGCTGCTAAAGTCTGCCACATTAAACCTGGGTAACAGTTGTAACTCATCTCTCATTACGATAACACAAAGTTTAAGGACTTTAAAGAACTCTTAAAGATGCTTTAATAGACTCCTAATAAAGAGGTCAATCTAAAGAAGAGGCCGAGAACACGGGTCACTTTAATTCAGTTTGAAAAGATGAGAAGGCCAAACGCCACATGCTCTGCATCTTCATCACAGTGGGAATTTTGGCAGCTATTTTTAATGTTAGTTTTTAGTTTTAGTCTTTAAATGAGATGCATTTTAGTTTCAGTCACATTTTAGTCATTTCTATCCTTTTTAGTTTTAGTCTAGTTTTAGTCGACGAAAACTAAAAACATTTTAGTTTAGTTTTAGTCCACAAAAAGTCCTCACATTTAAGTCTTTACTTTTAGTCCAAGCATTTATTTTCTAAAATCTTGTACCAAATCATGGTAGTGTGTTCTCTGTCAAACCTGGGGTCCCTGCTTTCTACAGCTGAGAGGCAGAATAGATACAGATGTGTTGTTTTTGACAGATTTACCCACAGAGGAGAAATATCACAGATTTTAAATGTCCGACGAAAACCACATTACATTTTAGTCTAGTTTTAGTCATCTTGATAAAAATTAAACTTAGTTTTTGTCAGTTTTAGTCATCACAGATCTATTTTTGTTAGTCTGTCTAGTTTTTGTCATGGAAAAAAAGGCTGTCGACAAACATTTTTAGTCATAGTTTTAGGCTGAATCCTAATTCTCCCCTTAAAGGCCCATTTATGCTCAACGTTAAATACGGATACGGATACGAATACGGATGGAGCCTTCTGTCCGTGCTCCGTGTTCATTTCGTCTGTATTTCTGCACGTTTCCATAAAGCTTACGGATACGAGCCCAACAGAGCAGTACCACCAGAAAACGTAGGGGCAGTGTTGCTGTCACTACCTGATACGTAGCTCTAGTGAGACACGAAGAAGAAATAACAATGACAGAACTTTTTGAGGAAAGGTTATGTGAGTTGGTTACAAACACTGCCTTCGTTTTTGTCTTTTATGCAAGAGGTACATTATTAATACCTCCTCCACAGCTGCCATGTTTGTTTTTGAGTTTGTTGTTGTCATAAACTTTTGACTTTGGGCTGTACCCTCGCTTGGTGGGTGGACTGTAGAAGGTGGTCATGTGACATCACAGAGTCTCTGCTGGTGCAGCCACTGACTGGCAGAAAATTCAGACTGGTGACGAAATAACTCTAGCTGATTAATTTGTCTACTTTTTTAAAACCAAAATGAAGTCTGTAGAGGAACTGAGTTAAAGCTATAGGGCTTAGAACTACTATCAGATTTGATCGACTGAACCTTCATGTTCTAAATCCAGCTATAAACACTTTCCTCTTAGACTTTGGTGAGGGCAAATCAAAAATGGAGCACAGGCCAAAGTTGGCTCACGGGCCACAGTTTGGACACCTCTGGTCTCATGAGACTCGCTCGTACCTTCTCCAGCTCTCTCAGACTGGCAGTGAAGTTGCTGGCTTCAGACCTCCGGAGGGCGCACAACACCGGGGGCGGGGCTTGTCTGGAAGGGGCCGGAGCATCTGCTGATGTTGAGCTTGAATGTGGGAGGGCCCGGAGGAAGGCGTCTAAACCAGGACAAGAATGACAGAGATATTAATATTTCTAAACACCTAGTCTGGTGTTTTATCACAGTTTTAAGTCCCCTATCTATTATTGATCCCTTCTCTGAAATAGAGCACACCAGCAAAATAACCTGACAGGTTTGTTCTTGTACTCAGAGTGACTAAAACATCTGGAATCTTGAATAAACCAAGAATAAGAAGTCTGTTTTTACTACATTTCTCATCAGCCCATTGCCCCACAATAATCATATCAGAACTACATTTTCCCCTGACTTTAAAGTCTGTCTAGACGTGAGTCTGGCGTCCTGATGGGCATATCTTACCATTGAGGCTGAGACTGTGCTGGATGGTGGCGTGGGAGGGAGGAGGAGGAGGAGGGAGAGGCAGGGGGAGGGACTGCAGGGAGGCGCCCATAACACTCACTAGGAAGGGACCAGGCTGAGGCCCGGCTATGTCATCTGGAGGGAGGAGAGGAGGGACGGGAGAACGGGGAAGGAGGGAGGAAAGTGAAGAAAGTGTCAACGGAGAACAAGAAGGTGAGGGAAAAAGAAAGAAGGAGGATTGACGGACACATTCTGGCACCATAGTAAAGCCTCAATGCACAGATTTAAAAGATCTGACCTCTCTATTATCATCGACCCAAATATATGTGTGAATGCAGCCAGCCCAAATCTTTCACCTAGGGATGGTGATACGGCATCCTGGGGTTTTAAAAACAGCCACAGTATTACTGAGAATATCCTCATGTGTAGTGAGTGTTTATAATAAATGTCGTTCATATATGTGTCCTTATCCATCAGCATCATCACTGCCAGTGTGAAGAAGCTTTGAACCTGATAAATGAAACCTTGACAATGATTTTGGGCCACTTAGGCAGGAACATGCACGTATACAGTATATTACAGCACACCCTGGCCTGGCGCCTTTACATTCTTAGATACTGTATGAAAAAAGTGTGGATGATTATTTTCATATGTCCTCTTAACCCTCAGATCCTACTATGTCCGTTTTGAGGACATTCATCTTTTTTATCATCATTATTTTGAGTTGATAGTCTCATTTTAATAGATTGAGGCATCAAATTTGGCCAAAGTAATATTTTTCTTCATATTAAAAAAAAAAAAAAAAAAAAAAGTGTTGCCCATAGAACTCATTTGACGCAAACAGCCCCATCCATCCTTGTTTGTCTGAAATTGGACACATAGCCTTCCATTAAAAACAGGTTTTTTTTGACTGTGCATCTATGGCACCAAAACAACATACAGCAACCTTTTCTATGCAGTCACTCGATCACCAGGGCTCTAAATTTCACCATTCCACAGTGATCCAGCAGATAGTGCCAGCGCACCATTTTAACCCCTTCAGCAACGCACACATGGTTTACCTTCCATGGACTCAGAGTGTTTGGAGCGCTATTTCATCCACTAAACATCATCAGAATTAAATGAAACGATTGGTGCCACTAGATATGGATGTCTGAGAGTGGGCTACATGTATAAGGAAAAGTTTGTGTGCTCCTATGTGTGTGCTCAGGTGTGAATCTGCGTCTATGTTTACAGCCGGACACGCTGTAAGTGGAGTGTTTACAGTTGAAAATGCTACTTCTGAGTTCTGCAGTCTGGGACTAAGAAAGGGGGACATTTGGACAATTTCAACTTTGCCCTCACTTTATAGCAAGTGGATGGACATGCATGAGGATGCACAGGTCCTTTCCATCAATAGGAGAGAATATATCATATCTCAAACATGCAGTAAATTTATATATGAGCGTTATCACGGTCACATTTTGGTTAGAGGTAGAAATGCTTGTGTTTGTGATTCATATCCTACATAGTTCCTCTGATTTTTTTATGCCTGTACATGAAATAAACCTAACATGAACAAATGCATTCACTCTCATATGATTTGGTAGAGGAGGAGGCTGAGAAAGGGATGGTAAAACTGGCGTGTTTTTGGCTCTGTTAGACTCATCTGTTTAGCATGGACGCTATCTCACTGAATCACAGTCATAGGCATAGTGGACAATAACTGGCATTAAAAGGGTGTAACACTGATTTTTTTTTTTTTTTTAGTGGTCAGGGTTGAAGTTGTTGAAGAGATTTGAAGCAATGAAAGTAAAAAAAAGTTGGGGTGCACCGGTAGTTGAGTGGTTAAGGCGCGCGCCATATACGCAGGCGACCCGAGTTTGAATCCGGCCCGTGGCACTATTTCCCGCATGTCTCTCCCTGCTCTATTCCCTGTTTACGACTCTGTCCACTGTCCTATCCAATAAAGGCAAAAAGCCAAAAATAAATCTTAAAAAAAAAAAAAAAAGTTGAAAAATGATTGTTTTATAAACATCTTTCTGCATGTCCATTTTCTGGACAAACAAGGGGCTAAAAATTAGGGAGAGAGGGTTAACTCTTGTGCCCTCCTCAGGCATTTTTGGCCTTTTTCCTCAACTTTTTTTTTTTCTTTTTTGTGATCATTTTGTCAGTTTTACAGCTTGTGGCATGAATTTTTACAGGAACTTTATTTCTTTTTAAACTTTTGAAGTCCAACATGTTTTACTCTTAAATGTCATTCAGACGCTCTCAATTAATTTTGAACCCTCTGGACACCTTCGAGGCAAAAATGTACACGAACAGAAAAATTGCCATTAAATCACCATTCGTCAATATTTTTTTCTACTTTTTTCTAGTGAGTCCCAACATTCTAACACACACACACACACACACAGTAAAAGTCTGAGAGTCAATAATCATCATCAGACTTTCACAGTAATTATGAAAAATCTACAAAGATAGCAACAGAGTGAACCCAGCATAAATAGCAGAATAATACGTCAACTTTTTAAGAACTAAAATGAGTCTGTAGGAGGAACTGGGTTGGAGTTACAGGACCTGGAATGAACTGAGATGATGTTAGAGAGGGCCACATATTGGTCTTTGCCAGTCTGGGCCTCCACATTACTAAAACCAGTCCTGTTGGTGTCTAGGGGGATAAAATAAAAAATAAAAATGTGAAAATCAGTGAAGAGAGTTACATTTGTGGGTGAAATTATCGTTTTTTTAATTTAGCGATGCTTAATTTTGCCGTCTATGTGGGTCAGAAAATAACAGCAGGCTCAGAGGCAAACGTTTGCATTTAAAGGTCAGAGAATTTACATGAACTCAGATATCAAGGGACAGAAATGATCTGATGTTTCAGAATTTCATGTTTTTACAGGGTCTCTAAAATAAGTGACACCATGTCCATTTAGTTTAAAGCATTTCAGGTGAACCAAATCACATTTAAGCCTATCAATACAAACTACAGCATCACATAAACTTAAAAAATACACCCTAGAATGGATTAATTTCCTGGGAAGAGAGACAAACTATTTTTGTCTTGGATTGATTCATCCCACTCAAATCAAATCTGCAATTTTCTGCTGACCTTTCAAAGCTCCTCCAATCAGATTACAGCAGATTACAAAGATTTGTCTGTGAACAACAGAAAACTACGATTTATATCTGACCAAATATGAAGAGAAACAGCAGAGCTTTATATCATCTAAAGAGAGGATGGAGGAATCATGGAGGATCCTGCTGCATCATGTGGGATTGTATCATGTTTGATGACATTATACTTTATCTAAATAGGTGCATACTTTAGTATTAAGCTGTCAGCTGTTAATGTGCATCTAACTGTCTCATTGGTTTTGATATTAAATTAACAGTGTGTCTGCAGTAAAGGACCCAGGCCCCAGCCTCAGAAACGTCTCTGTACCTCGTTTGGTGTTGTGCTATGTCCGTTTGTGTTGTTGTGTTTAGCATATTACAGCATTTTCTAATGTAATGTTATGTTACATAACTTAACAACACAATATACTGTAAAAAAATGTAATCCTAATGTAACATAAGCTAATCTATTCTGTTTAAATATGTGTTATGTAGTTTATTGTCATTTTGTGTCATTCTGAATGTAACAGTACATAATACAATGTAACATACTGTTACTTTGTTTAAAATCTTTATGCATTGTTTAGTATCATATCATGTCATTTTGTATTGTATCATTTCTTTATGTGGTTTAATTTAATGTAAAGTACGTAATAAAACATGACATAATGTAATGTAGCATTATGTTACATTATGTAACATAATGTTATGTTTATAACATAACATCAAGTACCATAACATAATGTAAAGTAACACTACGAAGTGTAAGGTAACACAACGTAATGTAACATAATTAACCGTATCATAACGTAACAGAATGTCATGTAATGCTTACAGAACGTACAATGTTATTTATATATATACATACAGTGCTAAACAAATGTATTAGACCACCCTAACCCTAACCACAGTCAGGTTTCTGCCACAGCTGCCCTAAATTAACAGCATTGGTAATTACCAAAATCATTTTTGATGTTTCTGCAATGTTTAATACACCAATATGTAGAAGCTCTTTAACCCAAATGATATTTTTAATGCTAAAATAGAATTAATATTGTTATCCATGAATTTTCAAATTTACTGATTTACAAAAAAACTGAAAAAAATAGCAAAGCACATTAATATTTCTTGATTAATATGTCAAATTATAGTTATTTACTGTCATTCCTGAACAGAAAAAAGAGTTTTAGTGGTTGAATGTTATGCTTGATTCATTTCTGACTTCTCAGAGAAGCCCAGTGAGCCGGCTCAAATTTGGGTGAATTCAGTTTGAAATTCCTCATTCCTGTTCAAAATGGTACAACGTGGAGAGCTGACTGAAAATGAAAGAGTCCGCATTAAAGCACTTCATGATGCTGGATGGTCTCTGAGACGGATATGACAAGTGGTCTAATACATTTGTTAAGCACTGTACATAATATACCATATCATAAGGTAACAGAATGTAATGTTATGTTTACAGTATGTACAATGTTATTTATATACATATATATGAAAATAACATTATATAATGTAACATAACATTATGTACCATAACATAATGTAACATAACATTATGTACATAACATCATGTAAAATAAGATAATGCAGAATTTTATGTATATAACATAATGTCATACACCACGACCTTATGCAATGTAACAATATATAATGTAAGGTAACACAGTGTAATGTAACATAATATACCATATCATTAGGTAACAGAATGTAATGTAATGTTAACAGCATGTGCAATGTTGTTTATATACATGTATATGTTATATGATAATAAATGTAACATAACACAATGTAACATCATGTGATGTAATGAAGCATAAAGTAACATGATGTAACATAATCTAACATAACATAATGTCATGTAATGTAATATTTTGCAACCAGACACAGCGTAAGGTAGGATAATGTACTGTAAAATAGCATAACATAGCAGTATGATACAAAATCATTTAGCAGAATGTAATGTTATAAAATGAGAACAGAATTAAACATGTTTTATATACACATTTATGTGTGTTGTGTATAAATTGTGAGACCTTATTTGATGTAACAAAATGTATCATTATGTTATGTGAAGTTACATAGTGTCATGTAGCATATAGTAACGTAATGTAATGTAAGATAGCATGATTAAGTATAACATTACTTAATATAACATGTTTTGCAACATAACATAGTATATGGTAACATAATGTTAGGGAACATAATTTTAGAAAATGTGATTTAATGTAAACGGAATGTAACTTGTTATTTATATACATATATGGGATATGTGTGTCATATGACAACATTAAATAATGTAAGGTAGCATAATGTAGCGTTACATAACATTAGGTAACATAACATAATGTAACACAAAGTAGTGTAGCATGGCATAATGTAGCATGGCATAATGTAGCATGGCGCGGGTGAGTGTACATCCTCATGGAATATAATCATAGGAATGTTTGAAGCTCAGTTTGCAGCCCAGCTGCTACGGTGGCTACCTCATACTGTCTGCCTCATGTTACAGGGCAACAAGCAGCCAATGAAAACTGATCATACAGTTTCAGGAATGTGTTCGTGAAAAGATAACAGGTAGAGTAATGTATCGTAATGCACTGTAACATGCTGTTCCTCATCTTTGTATGTCTTTGTTTTGTTCTGTATGGGTCTGCAAATCTCTCTTTGTATCTGCAGAAGGACACAGATGTAGAGAGAGAAAGAAGCAGAGAGAGATAAAGGACGGGAGAAAAGTACCTAACAAACTTAGACTTCGGCGTGGAGGAGGGGGCGGCGTGGGAGGGTGTGGCGTGTTCGCCCCTCTCCGGGAAATATCCACATCCACCAGGGAAACGGTCTCACCTGAAGCCGGTAAAGAAACAGAGTAAATAAGAGGGGGAAGGGTGAATTAAAGACCCACACAGTGGAGCATAAAAATCTTTGTTCTTGGTGTTTCTGTGGTTGCGTTTTTCTTTGTCTGCTCTGCAGAGAGAGACAGAAACATTAAAACTGCACCAGGCAGGGCATTTATGGAAAATTACACCCAGCTAATCAGCCTAAATCACTGCAATAAAGAAGAACATCCCAGCCTCACTAAATGAGATTCTGCAGATTCACTGTTTACCAAAGTGATATCCTGCAGTCAGGGACTTTTATTGGCAGGGAAAGAAACAAATTCAAACGTAGGAGCCAAATCCCCACCGTCTCCTAAACAGCAGAGAACGCTGGACTCTCCCTCTTTAGATCTGCTCTGCTATCATCTCCTCTGCTTTTATTTATTTATTTATTTATTTCTGTGCTGATGAAACGGTTGGGCTGGTAAACACCGGCATGCTGTGTGCAGGACTTCTGGGCTTTTAAAGCGCTCGTCCTCGCGCCTGTGGAGCCACCGACGTGACTTACCGCCTGCTCGGTGCAACTTTAATGTTTCGGTCTAATTGGTAGTTGGCCTCATGCAGAGTTTGTGTTCATTAAACTACAAAAACATACAAAAAACACAATATTCAAGATGCTTATCTAGCTAAATAGAGCTACACGAGCGATGTGGGGCACCAGCATGTTGTTCTGAGCCCTGCAGAGGTTGTGAGCTGATTCTCATAAAGTCAGCTAAATCATGTTTGCCTGCCGAGCTGCAGACCTCCTCACCCTTCCTTCCCATCGGCCGTTTGTGCTAAGGCCTGTCTCATCCTATCTCATGCATCACTTACTGCAGATGACAACTACTGTATTTTAAGGTTGTGGTTAAGAAATGTGCAGCGTTTTAAGCTGGAATGATGCATTTTTAAATCAGAATCCCTTTTCAGGAATGGCTCATCCTTTTGCATGTTATTTTCTCACTAATGAGCTAATCTAAGGCAGGGAATATACACAGATGCACATGTGAGGAAAAGGTAAAAGCTCTACATAAGCAGAATCCAATTTCCCCAAAAAGTTGGGACACTGTATAAAATGTAAATAAAAACAGAAGTCAATGATTGTCAAATCTCAAAAACCCATACTTGATTCACAACAGAACAGAAACAACCTATCAGACGTTGAAACTGAGACATTTTACCATTTCATGAAAAATATTAGCTCGTTTTGAATTTGATGGCAGCAACACATATTAAAAAAGTTGGGGCGGAGCAACAAAAGGCTGGAAAAGTAAATGGTACTAATGAAAAACAGCTGGAGGAGTATTTGTAACCAATTTGGTTAATTAGCAACAGGTCAGTAACATGACTGGGTATAAAAGGAGCATTTTAGAGAAGCAGAGTCTCTCAGAAGTAAAGATGGGCTATGGGTTTGTGAAATTTGACAATCATTGACTTTTTATTTGTGTAGTGCCCCAACTTTTTTGGTATTGGGGGTAATAGTATGATTTAAACATATTCATATGGATGTAAACAGTCCTCTATAAGTGAAGCTCATACTCGATTAAAAGGGTTTCTAACAGCTTGTAGATGTTCCTCTAAGTGAGCCGGCGTCAGACTGCAGTCCTCTAAAAGTCTCTTCATGTTGTTTCAAAGTCTTCTGGTGCATTGAAGGCAGATCTGTGACCGTGTGGAACCCTAACCTGGGGTTGCTCTGCTATAGAAGCAGCCTTTAGGAGCTGCTTGTGAAGCTAAATTAGGAAACTCTCCTGTGGATTGTGTTGGAGGGTATGAACCAGTGATGTATGAAGCTGTATGGATTAGAGGACAAAAGCTGTTTAAGGACATCACCTTGTTTTTATTCAGCCTTAAAGATAAACCAATCCATCACAGAAGGTTATATTTTTATTCCCAGAGCCTCTGGAGGGTGTGTTGTGAACTGGGTGCTGTACAGGGGAGTTTTAGCCAGCAGAGGAAGCGTTCCTGGCGGAAAGCAGAGTTAGAGAGGAGCTCTTACCCGTGAAAGCAGAGAGCGAGGCGGAGAGGGAGGCGGGGGAGAAGGCACTGTGGGCCCTGGTCAGTCTGGGCTGGTTGTGGCTGCAGGACACACATGGAGAAGAGGAAGGAGAGTGAGAGTGCTGTTAGCAGCTGCAGAGGTTCAGAAAATTAACTTTTCAATGTGAGCGTGTGCACTTTTGTGTCCTGAAGGTTTTTTTTTTTTTTTTTTTTTTTTACTTTTCCTGTTTGATGCTCTTAGCTCTGGCAGTCCAGACTTCTGCAGCTATGTTTTTTTAATCACAGCCTTCCTTCAGCCTGCTGCTGTGAAGAATGACTAAACAGTGAGCAGGAGCGAGAATGACGAGCAACAAAGGTTCAACAAACGCTGCAGCCACACAAAAACAGGGAGACCCCACTGGGACGGTTAAAGGCTGGAGCCACGTTCAGGGCAGAGGTTGTCCACGGTAAAGACTGACTGGCTTCAGAAGGATTTTAATGATGATTTCATTTGTTGAGAGGAAAAAGCCATCAAAACCTTCCTGGTCCGCTTAAACAGAACCTGTCTGACAAACTGATGTAAAAGATCTCCTACACATCATGGAGAAACAAAGTCACTGACATCTATCAGTCTGAAAGCGTTGTAAAGACATTTCTGAGGCTTTGGGACTCCAGTGAACCATGCTGCAAGCCATTATCCACAAATGGGGAAAACTGTGAACAGTGGTGAACCTTCCCAGGAGTGGCCAGCCTACCAACATGACTCCAAGAGAACATGGACAACTCATCCAGGAGGTCCCACATTTGACTTAAAACATCCTGATGATCCCCAAGACTTCTGGGAAAATATTCTGTGGACCAACCAGACAGAAGTTGAACTGTTTCATCTACAGCAGTGATGCTCAACATGTGGTGCAGGAGCCACATGTGGGTCTTTTGTTATGATTTGTGGCTCTTCTGTGTCTAAATTTGAAATATTATTCCCCCAGAAAACCATTAAAAAGGGAAACTATGACCTCAGAAATAATCAATTGCAATTCACCTTAAACAGTTTGAATCCCCAAATTAATACAGTTGGCTTCAATTTTCCACTTTTATTTTTTTTTCTGTATATTTCGCTGCTTTAAGCCCACTTCTGCCTTTTCTTTTTGCTACCTTTTGCCAATTTTTAATACTTCAGTGTTTCCCATACATTCATTTATTTGTGGTGGACCGCCACAAATAAATTAGGCCCGCCACAAATAGATTTTGGCGCTACCTGTTTGTCCTCGCTCTGTGAATGTAGCATGATGTTAAAAATGACTATATCACGAATATCCGACTATAAATTATGTGGAAGTTTTGTGCCGCCAGCATGCATTTCTTGCTGGAGTTTCGCTTCTCCCATTGTCCCTGAATGCATGTCTCACAGCAGAGAGCTGTCTTTCTCTCCACCGAAAATCCAGGAAACTCTGCACATGCGCATTTTTGTATCAGCGGTGAGAGAAGCAGGGGACAGGAAGGTATGATATTCCATGATATTTCTCCACTGTGGGTTAATCTGTCAAAAACAACACATCTGTATCTATTCTGCCTCTCAGCTGTAGAAAGCAGGGACCCCAGGTTTGGCAGAGAACACACTACCATGATTTGTTACCAGATTTTGGCAAGAGAATAAATGCTTGGACTAAAAGTTAAGACTAAAATGTGAGGACTTTTAATGGACTAAAACTAGACTAAAACTAAAAAGGTTAGAAATGATGAAAATGTGACTAAAACTTAAAGACATTTCATCTAAAGACTAAGACTAAAATTTAAAATAGCTGCCAAAATGAATACTGGATGGAACAACGGGCTATCAGGTTTAGGGGGTGATGACTTTTTCACACAGAACCAGGTAGGTTCTGATGGCTTTTTCTCTAAATAAATGAAATCATCATTTAAAAAAACAACTTTTGTATTTACTTGGGTCAAACATAAGAAATCAGGAAGTGTGAAAATACTCAGAGCTTTGTATGTCTTGAATGAACTTTCCATCTTCAACAATCATTCAGCTTCAAGTCACCAGCTAACACAGGCACTTTTTAAACCATAACACCACGACAGCAGGAAGCGCACTACTAGTATACTCCACCTAGACATTTATGTTAGGTATTTAGATACCGAGTGTAAATCTGTATCGCTGAATTAATGAGAACAGTTTGATATCTGATTGCTCAGACTGCAGACAGAGGTGGTTGAGGATGTCTATATCCTGACTGGATTGGTTAAAGACACAACAAGTCAGAGCCGTCCTCTCGACTGATGTGATCTGCTGTACTCCTTGTTAGTACCTCTGTCAGAATGTCCACTTCCTGATATTTTACACAAGGATGTCATGTAATGTTAGAATTCCTGAGTAAAAGCTGGAGAAGAACTAGAGATCTTCATTCTCCATGCTGTTGTTGTCAGTTGGAGGCCAGGCCTTTCACAAACGCAGCTTCATGATTTAATGAACTTCATTAAGGCATCAATTAATTAGGGGTGCACCGATCGATCGGCCAAAATCGGAATCGGCGCCGATTTCCTTCATTTAGGGGGATCGGTGATCGGCCGATACTTAGATAAGATGGGTTTCATATGTACATCTACCTACTAAAATGTGAAAAATGAAAGACTAAAGGAACTGATATAATTTAGTAGTTTGGACAGCAATGCTCTAAACTTTTCATTTATATTTGAGAGAACTACCTCATGTGCAGTTAAAACAACAAGTTTGTATTGTTTCACGGGTATTGTTCAATGTTTTTCAATAAAATAAGATTGGAACATTGAAGGTGTATGCTGCCAGTTATAAAAAAAAAAAAAAAAAATCGGTATCGGCCAAAATCGGAATCGGCAGGTCAGACTTTTTAAAGGTCGGTGATCGGCCAGAAAATTGCAATCAGTACACCCCTACAATCAACGACTAAAAACATCAAACAATGCAGCGATCAACGTTGACTTGTTAAGAATCCTGAAATAAGATGTAGTAATTTAGACAGACGTCTCATTTCAAGGACCGCAAGTGTAATTTTCTTGCCCCACTGGAGGATATTTGCACTTATTACAGACATGTCAGGCCTTATTTTCTGCTTTTTACATCTTGAATTAAGTCATTATCTGGGCAAGCCAGGAAAACAAGTCTTTAACCCCTGAATGCTAGCTGGGCGCTGTGTTTGAACCATTCAGAGCACAAGCACCAACAAGCTGTCTCCAGAAAGGTAACACTGAAGTTTCATCCCAAACTGTCAGACGGGTGGAGCTGCTGCTGGTTCTGAGTAATGAATGTTTAAAGTGAAACAGAGGCCTGAAGATGGCTGTAGCAGGGAAGGATCAGCTGGAACACTCAAAGCATGAAGGCTTAGCTAGATCAGGTTCAAAGATGAGACCAACAGAACAGAAAATTAGGATTTTACTCCGGTTTTTATGAGGAATAGTCCAGGTGTTCTCAAACTGACGACTGAAAAGGGACGCTTGCCAATTCATGGTAACCATAGTCATATAATAAAAGGCTGCTACTCCTTAACGCTTCAACAAACAGACGTATTGACGTCTATGGAAAGGTGACACCTTGAGTTATCCCCTCCAAAGTCCAGAATCACTGCCAGTATCAGTGGAACAGAGACAGAAGAATAAATTCATTACAGAATGAATGAATTTTAAATTTCCATTTCATCCTGCACTCACTTAACATTACTAAAGACATTATTTACAAATTTACATGTTGCCATGGCAGGATGACAGTCCTTATATGGTCAGGGCTGGTAGCATGACCAGAGAGGCGGGCTCTCTTCTTCAGTCCAGGCCCTTATTGGCTATCGTAGGCTCTAGACAGGAAGGTTCCAACTGGTCAAATGAGATGTTATGCTAAGGGTCAGATGTTGACAGACAGTTTTGAACTGGTGAGGCTTCGCACGTTCCTTTCACATTTCCAAAAGTTGCCTGGCCTACTGTTTGACAAGAAAGACAGGAAGAAAGGCCCAACATTCCACGCTTCATCAAACATTCTGTTCTCTGTCAGTCATCCTGTAAAACTTTTGATAGGCTTAAGAGAGATGATGTCATTCCATCCTTGACTTTAAGATGATGTCATCCTTTAAGGACAATAAAACATTCCACCCTTGCCCTTATCAATAACCATCCCTTAAGGCCAATATAACATTCCATCCTTGCCTTCAAGAATGAGGTCATCGTTTAAGGCCTTTAAACATTCCACCCTTGCCTTTAAGAATGAAGTCATTCTCTAAGAACAATAAGAAATCTATCCTTGCCTTTAGCAATGATGTCATCGTTTAAGGCTTTTAAACATTCCATCCTTGCCTTTAACAATGATATCATCCTTTGAGGCCTTTAAACATTCCATCCTTGCCTTAAACAATAATGTCATCGTATAAGGCCTTTAAACATTCCATCCTTGCCTTAAACAATGATGTCATTGTATAAGGCCTTTAAACATTCCACCCTTGCCTTTAAGAAAGAAGTCATCCTCTAAGAACAGTAAGAAATCTAACCTTGCCTTTAGCTATGATGTCATCATGTTAGGCTTTTAAACATTCCATCCTTGCCTTTAACAATGATATCATCGTATAAGGCTTTTAAACATTCCATCCTTGCCTGTAACAATGGTTTCATCTTTTAAGACTTTTTAATATTTTATCCTTAACTTTAAAGATGATGCCATCCTTATAATAAAACATTCCATCCTTCCCCTTAACAATGAAGTCATCCTTTAAGGCCAATACCACATTCCATCCTTGCCGTTAAAATTGAAGTCATCCTTTAGGGCCAATAAAACATTCAATCCTTGCCGTTCAAATTGAAGTCAACCTTTAGGGCCAATAAAACATTCCATCCTTGACTTTAAAGATGATGACATCCTTTAAGGCCTATAAAACATTCCATCCTTGACTTTAAAGATGATGAAATCCTTTAAGGCCTATAAAACATTCCATCTTTGACTTTAAAATTGATGATATCCTTTAAGGCCTACAAGACATTCCATCCTTGCCTTTAATGACAATATTGTCCTTTAAGGCAAATTAAACATTCCATCATTGCCTTTCATGACATTATCATCCTTTAAGGCCAATAAAACATTCCCCCCTTGACTTTAAAGATGATGTCATCCTTTAAGGCCTATAAAAGTTCCATTCTTGCCTTTTGAATGTAGGTAAGGCTGGGCCCCCAGTTTTTTTCCAGTCTTACCAGCACCCCACTAGATTTATTAGCTAAAGAGTACACCAGCGCGTCCTTTACAAGCATGTTCATGACAGCAGGAGGGAGAAAAGCTGATAAAAAGTGAGTTGGAAGGCCATAGATAAAGTCTTGCTTTAGTTTACTGACAGAATTCAGCTGATCAGCTAACAGAGGAGTTTTACATGCATGTCAGCACGTGTTGTTCCAGTACAAACAATCCAGTCTGTATGAAGACATCTTAGACCAATCCCTGTCTGCCAGATGGAAGAGTTCATTAAAGCCAGTAGAAAATAATTACTACACATTTTAGAAATAAAACTCCGCAGTAGAAATGTTAGAAAGAAACAAACACGTCTGGACTGTGTTTACCAGCGCCTGGATTCAAAATGTGTCACTGCTCTTAAAATATTGAATGTTTACTGCCCATCAGGTCCGTCTGAGGCTTTCTGCATGACTTCCCCACATCATCCTGACCTACATCTTGGAAAACAATGCGTTTTCCACTTTGTTTTTGACCTTTCTTGTTGTCTGAGCCTGAAACTTAATGCAGATATCACAAAAAAGTTAGGAAAGCCATTCAAACGTTCCAGTATTTACATGTATTTAAGATATTTTACTGCTGATTTAGAGATCTCTGCCTTTCCATAGACATGAACATGTCATCCATACAATATTGTTTTTGTCTAATATATAAATGCACCATAGTTGATTTTTTGCAAATATCTAACTTCAACCAATACTGATAAGTTTATGGGTTTTTCATTGTAAACAAACAAACAATCAAACAAACAAGAGGTAAAGCAGAGGTAAGTAAACCTCTGAATACTGAAGAAACAAAGCTAAATTCAAGTGCAGGAAGGTTAAAGAAATAAGGCAAATACACAAAAGTAAGGATGTATGATGAGTGATTTCTGCAGATATTTGTTAGGCTGATGTGTAGAAACAGACCCAGTGGGCGAGGGCCCGTACCTTCATAGCATCTAGCATGTCTGAAATAGTGTTAGTTTTGTCCACAGGTTTATCGTCTGTTTGAAGGCGTCTCTCGTTTCTCTGCCTGTGGTAGTCACAGTAACGTTAATGTGGTCCTCTTGGTGGCCAGAGTTGGCCATCCTGATTTTAAAGTGCAGAATTAAAGATGCAACATGTAGAATATTTGCACTGAAATATCTATATTAATTTATAAAAGTGGCCATTTCTGTTATACATTTTTAATAAAACCAATTAAGTTGAAAATACTAAAAATATTTGTTGTGACTTACTACATTTAAGTTTTTTGACTAGAGTTGATCGATTTGCAAAAATAATCTAACTGCAATTTTTTCCTGATATTGCGATTTAATATGCAATTAATATTAAATATTAAATACTTTTGCATTTTTCAACAAATTCAAGCAATAAATCAATACTGTCACCTACATTCATACATTTAAACATTTCAATACTAAAAGGATATAGCCTACAGTTTAAGTTGGCAGAGAAGGCTCTGCTCTAAAGAAGCTCTCTGGGTTAGCCAAGCAGCATGCTTTGACTTTCCAGGGAGTGCATGGCTAGAAGCCTCCATATGAAAGGACACATGTGTAGAAAAGTTTAAATTAATCTGAATGAATCTGAATATGAGGATGAAACAAGCTTTACGTGATAAAGGAGGCAGCTGGGGTGGAGGAGGTGAAGCTTGTAAAGCTGCTGCAAAAAATATATGTATTAAACTGCCTCCTAAAGAAAGATAATTTGATTTACTACAAGAAAGACTGAAACATAGACTTTGAACTAGGAAGAGCTCTTCCACATAGTTCAGTTCATCATTGTCTGCGTTTACATGGACTTGAGTATTGTGGTTATGAGTCACATCCCGCTTTGTATCATATTCTGGATCCTGTACACGCACACAGAGAAACCCGGTTATTCATATCCCTATAAACACGATGAAAACTAGTATCCCGGTTTCTGATCACTGAATCATATCTGTGCGGTTATGATTTTATTTTACAACACAAGACGAGGTAAGTTTGAAATAGGAGAAACATTAGATCACTGTTATCTTGGGTAAAACAGTTAAATGCCAGCATTGTGTTGCAGAAATGGAATCAACCTTATTCCAACAACGGGAGAAAACATAATCTCATTTATATTAAGAACGTTTGCTAACAGGTAATAAAGCATGTGCAGAAAAAAAGAGACTGAGAGGATGGCAAGGAGTAAAAGAGAGATCACAGATGAATAAGTTTATTATAACTTATTATCATTATCAGGGGATTAGAATTAGTATTATTAAACAACATAAAAGTTTGGCAGAGACGTCAAGAAAGAGCAAAGCAACTTGCAGATGACTAACTTCACTAAATAACTGTCCTGGAAAAAACTTCAAAATAAAAATCGGTGAAAACGGGGGCAGCTCAAAGTGGGCCTTGAGAAAGGGTTAAGCTTTAGATTTGAAAAGTACACCGGAAGAATCATCGTTTCTAAATTACTGGACTGGGAAGCGTTGACAAACTGTGCAGGATGATTACCGAGTGCCGTCTTTCCATCTTTAACTCACAGAGCCCTAATTCCTGGTAACTCATGGCATGAGTGGTCATTCTCTGTCCCCAGAGTAACTATGCTCACGTTTCACTCATTGCTGAAAAATTAAACTGTTTGCTTCACGTTTTATGTAAATATGAGGGCGTTTTGACACAAAACTGCCGTCAGTTCACAGACTGATCTGCTGCAGACACCATGCTAAGCTGCCACTCTCTCTGGGCAGAGCAAATCAGCTGTTCCTCCGCCACACAGACGCAGTATTTGTATAGTTAAATTAAATTAAATCAAATTCGCACCTGCGCAGGAAGTCTACAGCAGCCAGAAAACAGGATACTGTGTATATATGGCACAGTATCCCGGTTTCTTTTGGAGTTCTCCAGGTAGCAAAACCAGGTTTCTCAAAACCGGGATACTGTAATATCCCCATTTCTACATGCACACAGAGAAACAGGGATACTTAAAACCCAATAGAAATCAGGATAATCAAGTCCATGTAAACACAGTCATTCTTTCTATGTTGAAGTTTCACCCCATAGTTGGAACTTCTCCAACTGTGTGGGTGTCTTCACTCATGGTGCAAAAGTGTCTCTGCCCAAAGGCACCAAGGGAAAGTTTTGCAGATCAGAAAAATAGAGCTGAAATTACTGATTTGGATTTTTGAGTTAACACAACTTATTTTTAAACAACCTTTTACTGTTCTGTCTTACGGTGCAGTAGCTTTAATATTTCCCAAACTTTCGAAGACAGAAAGATTTTTTATTTTTATAAATGTAATGGGACGTGTCTTTTCATGAAGGCTGCCATGGGTTGTCAGTTCAACTTTTCTCTATAACATGGAAACCTCCACACTCAACATTTCCAGTGAGTAAAGACCAGCTCTGCTAAGGCCCAGCTCTGCAGCCTCCTTCTCAACACTACTTCTGGTTTTGAGCTGAGGACTGCTCAGAGCTAGAACTTCAGTCCTCACAGCAGACTTTAAAGTCAGGAGGGCAACTCTGGCCACTAGGAGGACTACATTAATGTTACTGTCACTGCGAGAGGCAGAGAATTGTGAGTAAAAAGACGATAAACATAAGTAATCATTTGATCCTGATTATCTTGTTTTCATGATGATGGGAGCTTAAATCAGAACTGGAATCTAAACTTAATTAATCACTTTGACGTTATACCAGTAATGTCCTGCATCCTCTTCCTTAATGAAAGTGTGAAATAAGAACGTGACATCGTGAGGATGCTCACCTGTCGGTGTCCGGCTCAGCTCCCGCGCTGCTCGCCATGTCCACCAGACTCCCGGCAGACGACACCGAGTACGTCACAGACGGCCTCTTGTCCAGCAGGTGATTGGAGCCGCTGCAGCTCTTAGTCCGGAACAGTTTGCTCAGACGGATCTTTAATCCCTTTTTGGACTTTCCGGGAACTTTTAGTGTCTTGTGTCCACAGGAAGTCCAGCCTGTGGGAGTCCGCGGCGCGCTGGCGCACCGCTCCGGCCGTCTCCTGGGTGTGGATGCCTGACTCAGGTTGGGGGTGGTTGTCCCTGGTGTGCTCTGGGCTGGTGTGGGTGCAGGTGACATGTTTGAAATATGGGAGACGACCTCCGTATCCCTGGAGTTTACCTGTGAACAGTGGTGGACAAAAGAAAGACATCAGCAGTGCAGACGTGGCCATTAACGGGCCCCTGAAAGACCCTAAGAATGTTCCACCCCAAGAAGCCATCTAATATTATCATTAGCACTAGCCTCCTGGCTCACAACCACCTCGCAGCCCAGAGTTACTTTCAGCTAAGTTTAGTGGTCCGACCCAGGACAGTAATGGTTTGTTACCACCAAACATGAATGTGAGGTGAGAGGAGTTGTCTTTTTCATGTCAAATTGTAAATATTTAGCTCCTCAGTATTTTTCTTGTAAGCTCTTACAAAATGGAGTTAGAACAATTGTTGCCCCTAAAAAGTGTGAAGGGAAAGCTTTAGTGTAGATTGTTGTTAACTAGCTAACTAGTTGTTAAACGGTTGTTAGCCTTGACGCTTGACATTATCTTTGGGGTTGGTTGTCACATTCTCTTTGGGGTTGGTTGTCACATTATCTTTGGGGTTGGCTGTCACATTCTCTTTGGTGTTGTTCGTCACGTTCTCTTTGGGGTTGGCTGTCACATTATCTTTGGGGTTGGCTGTCGCATTCTCTTTGGGGTTGGTTGTCACATTCTCTTCGGCGTTGGTCGTCACATTCTCTTTGAAGTTGGTCATCACGTTCTGTTTGGGGTTGGCTGTCACATTCTCTTTAAGGTTGCTCGTCACATTTCGTTTTTGGTTGGTCATTACATTCTCTTTGGTGTTGGTTGTCACATTATTTTGGGGTTGGTCATCACCTTTTTTGGGGTTGGTTGTCCCATTCTCTTTGGGGTTAATTGTGACATTCTCTTTGGGGATAGTCGTCACATTATCTTTGCGGTTAGTCATCACATTCTCTTTGGGGTTGGTCATCACATTCTCTTTGGGGTTGGTTGTCACATTCTCTTTAGGGTTTTTTGTCACTGCTGTTCGGGGAGTATTAGGAAAATGTTGGATGTGCAGCTAGTGTGCACACAAGCTCTGCTTAGTTGGAGTGAGTGGGCCCTTCATTTGCTGTCACTGTGACTCAGAAAGTTAATGTGTGGCCTAGTTAAGTAGGCTTTCATTGTTGTTGTTTTGTTGTTTATGTTGCTGTAGGCCTATAAGCTGGCCTAAAGATGTTCCTACTCATGTTCCTTGCTCATTTTGTGTTAAGATACATTAATTATGTTATTTTTTCAAATTGTAAATCCAACTACAGTTTCAAATTTAGTTCTGCCTTTTAAGATTTTTCCCATTAAAACAACATCATGACAAACAACCCATAGTGTGTGACAACCATCCCTGTGATGGGGTTGGTTGTCACAATGTGTCAGACTGTCTTTGATCGTTAATTACCTCTTTGTTTCAATATGTTGGGAGATAAGAGGGATATACATTTCAGGCCAACTCCTTAAGCTTCAATTAAATTTAGGAATGACTACTGAAAGATGTTTTGATGATGAGTGAAAAGTGTGACAACCAACCCTGTTCTCCCCCATTACTACATCCAAGCTAATCCCTTCTCTGGTGGCTCGCAGTACAACTTGACCCTAGCTGTAGCTCCCTCCTCCTCCTTAAACAACACTGACTGGTCTAACATTGTGGATTGGAGCTTTTCAAGATGGATTTGCCTGATGACAGTTTGGCAGATCATCTGCTTAGTGAGGTTACGGTAGCAAAAAAAGAAGAAGAACAATGCTAAAAAAGCTGGACAGTACAGATCAGTTATTTTTCCCAACTTTTGACGAAGAAAATGCAAAAAACTGCTAAAACACCAAACTGAACTGGACCAAACTATTAAGTGAAAACTCAGTTTCAAATATTATTCATTTATATATTATTGTTTACATATAACTCAGTATATTATATATGTGTTTATGATATTTATCAGTTCTTTACAGAAAAATTATCCAGACTTAAATGGCTTATTAACGTTCAGAGTTTGATTCCATATCACCCAGCCTTACCTGTGAGAGCTGGCTGGTTAAGTTCCCATGGAGGCTGCACACCTGTGCTCCTGCAGCGGCTGGAGTCATCACCTCCACCTGCCGCCTCAGCTCTGCCTGGAAGCTGCTGATGGAGAAGGCTCCGGACATCTTCTGAACTATTTCCCTTTTCCTGTTTAGTAAAAACTCCCTGCGTCCGCTCTCGTCCTCCGCCTCCCCCTCTGGGCACTCCTCGTCCATGCCCAGGCCATCTACGTCCCCGCTGCCGAGGCCCTCCAGCACCAGCAGAGCGTCGCTGGTCTCTGTGGGGTCGTCCTCAGGCTCCCCGCCGTGCGCCCCCCTACATGAACACTGCGGGAGCTCTCCTGCTTTGAACAGCATCTTTGGGACCGCACCGACCCCCAGCTCCCCGAAGCGGCGGGCCAGCTCGAACACGGCTCCTTCACGGTCCCTGGTGGCCGAGCTCCACTTTGACTCCATCACGGTGAGAGGGTTGGACCTCTCTGACAATAAGGGCCACTCAGGCGGGGTGGTGATGAGACGATGGCGGTGGCACAGCTCTGCAGCTCCCTGCGTGCCCAAGTAGAAAATACACATACTTAACTGAATTATAGGTGCACTTATACTGTCATAAAGAGGATATTTAGTGCATTTGTACTCAAAAATTTCTTACTTTCCTGTGATAATAGTAAAATAAATGCATGCTTAATGTGTTCTTTTCAAGATATCCCTATATAAGCAGTTATTAGCATCAAGGAAATGCATTTATCTCAAGCATATTCATTATCTCTTTTACCTAAAGTACCATTTTTGTAGAATTTATATCTGCAAATTCTTGATTGATCTACTTAAAGACGCTCATATAAACAAAAATGAATACAACAAATAATGATGAACCCATTAAGTATTAATTAACTGATTAATCAACAATTTAAATGTGTTTATAAATCAGATAAAAGAAATGATATTTTAACTAGTAGTTTCAGAGTGTTATTATAAAGGAGTGGTTCTCAAAAGGTGGGTCAGGACCCAAAAATGGGTCACAAATGTGTGCCTGGGAAAAAATAATGCTGAAAGTCTATGATGTATGGAAGCCCCCAATGCACATGCATCCAATGGGTTTTTTTCCTAATTTTACACAAAATGTAAATTTTGTTCAAGCTCTCCACTCATTTTCTCTTTATACTGGGATAGCAAACTTTGTCTTTCCATGATAATGTGCTGATTTCTCTAGATCTAAAGAAAACAACCAAAATTCATGTTATCAGAGGAAATGGAGCAGAATAAAATGTATGCATGCTCGTCCTCCCAGGGCTTCTGTAATGATGTGCTTTAAACATGTATACAATATTTTTCATTAAAAACACTTGAATGGCTAAACATTTTTGGACAGTTGGGTTGCGATTTGTGGAAAGACCAAAAAGAGGCCCTTCCCCTTGTAGATAAAATGAATCACAGTGAGTGAACTGAATATTTAGAAGCGTCTCTTTCTAGGTGCCAAAGCCAGAAAACTACAGGAGAGACCCTAATGTGAAATATTAATACCCAACTAGCCGAGAGTACCTCGTCAGCTCTTAGAAGAGCATCAGAAATCAAACTGGTATCCTCCTTCACACTAAAACAGATAAGTTATTAAAAAAAAAACCCACCATATTATATCTATCATTATTAGAACATATTAACAACAACCATCTTTCCATTATGTTGACTGTTCTTTGTTGGTAACTTTTGGAAGTGGGTGGAACAAGTGATGAGCTTGTTCCACCCACTTTCTCAAAAGTTGACAACTATGGCCACTATATGGCAAAAATGGCCGGCTACAGGCCCCAACATCCCCAGCTTCACCAACATTTTGTTCTTTTCCTTTAATGATGATGTCACCTTTATAGGTTTAAGAAAGATGACATCATCCTTTGAAGTCTCTAAAACACTCCATCCACTGCCTTTGAAGATGACTTCATCCTTTGAAGATGACTTCATCCTTTGAAGATGATGTCAGCCTTTGAGGATTATGTTACCCTTTGATTTTTTTTTAAATTTCATCCTCTGCCTTTAATGATGATGTCACCTTTATAGGTTTAGAAAGATGATGTTATCCTTTTAAGTTTCTTAAACACTCTGTCCATTGCCTTTGAAGATGATGTTACCTTTGAAGATGATGTTACCTTTGAAGATGATGTCATCCTCTGAAGTTTTAATAAAATTACATCCGCCGCCTTTGAGGATGATGTCATCAAATCCAACAATCGAGCTCAACAGTTCCCGCCCATTTTTTTTTTTTTTTTTTGGCACCGCTGGTTCCAGAAGACAATTTTTTCCATTCAAATCCCCCGCAAACATTTCTCAAAATTCTTACTACAACTCTTAGCATGAATGCATGAACCAAGCTAACCAGCTAACTGAAAACTCATGACTATAAAACATTTGGTTTGGCGCAAAAATGTTGGTGGCGTCTGAAAACAGAGAAAGGCAAAGGAACAAGACATATTTCTTTACAAGGAGGAAGGAACTACCTATCCCACAATCCATTGCTATCTATTTTGTTAATTGTTTAGGTTAGTTTGCAAAGCTTTAAAACCACATTGGTACCTTTTATCAACACTTATCTTTATTGTAGGTTTTAATTTTTAAACAAAACTGACTTAATACTATTGTAGTTTAATTATTTTTCACTTCATACTATAGCAACATGAATGGACGTCATCACCAGCCAACGGTCATCATCCAAAGACATGGTAGACATTTCCATGGTTACCGGAGACTGTACCAATCAGATACGTTGCTGTCACACTCTAGGATCATGGGTATTGTAGTATTTTAGGCAGAGATCACAAATAAACTCTTTCTTATACAGAAGTATATCTCATGAATGTTTGTCTTCTACAAGAGCATATACTGTTGTTTAACACTCAGGTAGCTTGTGGTGAGTCTAACTTGAATATTTCTGACAATTTGATTAATAATTTAATCTGCTATGGACAAAAATAAATGGGATTTCTACTTTTAGAATTACACTGTTGAGCCCTCTATAACGAATACAAACCAAAACTGCCCAGTCCACCTATTTCTACTGTTGACTTATTTTGAATTGAGGACTCAGTTCAATAAAAACCTCATAAGGTGTATTAGCGAAAAAGAAAAAAAGCTTTTCATCTCCTACTTCTGTTTACTCCAGAAAGTCCATGTGAGTCCTCAATTTAAAACAAGAAGTAGAATTGACCATGCATGGCTGAAATGTGCTCTGATGTTTGGGATCGGCGTTGTCGGCAGGATGGAAATCCACTGACGTTCCCTGTAGAGGTTCAAATCCTGCCGACAACGCCAACTCTGAAGAGTCTTGTGTGCGCATTTCAGCCGTGCAGTCTTTCTTTGAGGGTCGACAGAGGTTACAAACGAACAGAGGGAACAGCCTACATCTACATTAACTCCATCAGCCTTTTGTATTCAGACAGGCACCACATATACAGCATCTGCAACAATAAACAGTCCTAATTTAGAGGTACATGGCAGACGTCACCTGTCCTAAAAGTGCCTCACACATACAGCTGTCTGTGATTCTCTAAGATCTCCATTAAAACATATATAAGATAGAAATGTTCAGGGCGAAGGTGCTTGTGAAATTAAAGTCATATTTTCTGACTATGAAGACATTTTTGGGCCTTTTGAATGGCTTGGAACCTTCAGGGATGAGGGGTCCTCACCAGGGAATATTTGGACAATTTTGATGCAATTTGTTTCACTCTTGTCCTCTTATTGATATTCAAAATGCATGTCTCAATCACTGATAATTTTGGAGCTAAAACTCCCATAATACGCCACCTATAATGAGTTTATCTTGAGACCACTGGAGCATGAGACGAGGGCGATAGCCTGATGGTAAAACCTCCGGTGGTTGTTGGTCCAAAGTCTGGACCAGCTAAGAACAGCTGCTGAAGAGTAATCCTAATAGAAGAAATTCATATTGTCCAATTATCTCTGCATTTGTACAACTAAATGTTGTTTCAAAATAAAAGACTTGGGTTACACTTGATATGCCATGTAATGTTGAATATAACATCTCTGCTGCAAACAAACTATTGTATTGAACTGGTATTATGACAAACATTTCAGGTTAAAGACATATTGCACCTTTGTAATCTAAAAAACGCAGTGGGTCATATTGTGATTGAATCTAAATGCAGATTAACCGCCCAGTGTTACTTTGGACCTTGTTGTTGGAGGTAGGGGTCATCACCAGGGACTATTTTGGATCATTCTGAGTTTTTTTATTCCCTCTTTTCCCCTTATTGACATTTAAATACACATCTTAATGACTGGGGGTGATTCCTCCTATTTGATGCTCACCTATAATGAATATTTCTGAAAGCAACTTGGAGCATGAGACCCAGGCTACTGCCTAACTTCCCTGATGGTAAAACTGCCTCTGGTTGAAGGTCCAAGGTCTGGACCAGTGAAGAACCACTGCTATTCTAACAGAGGACAGAAATTACCTCCTGATGATCCAGTTAAAATCTAGATTTAAAGTGTGAATCAGCCCTAAAACGAGGTTAACTTCCCCGGGCTCTCACCTGGCTGTCCCCGCTCCCGGAGCCCGCCGGATGGCCGTGCTTCTGCTGGATGTCTCTGGAGCTCACCGTGTTGTTGTTGATGGTGGAGCCTGAACCCTGCTCCAGACCCAGAGCATCCCTGCCCTCGTTCAGACCCTCTAAGTCTAAAATCCCCTCTCCGTTCCGCATTATGTTGGAGAAGACGAGCAGCTGAGGCCGTAGCTCGAAGCCCGGGGCCTCCATGGAGCTCTGCGGGGGAGGAGGCGCGGACAGCGGGGCTCGGCTCTCCGTGCCCCCGCTGTCAGGTGCAGCCGTGCCCTCCCCGCTCGGCTGGGCTTTGTTCAGCCGGCTGCTGGGATGCTCCAGGCCCGCCGTCGGATCTCGGCTTATATCCAACCCCAGGACCTCCTTCCCCAGCCCTGGCACCACTCCTCCCGGCGGCAGATTCCCGTTCTCCGCGTCCAGCCGATCATCCTCGGCGGCGGAAACCAGGCGCATCAACACGAAATCGGGCGACATATCTTGCGCGTTGTTCATAATTATTCGTCAGGATCGCGAAACGAGAAGGATTGGGCGATCTGCTGTTCACATAGCTAACCGCGGAGATCTGGTTCCTATAATAAAGAAAGGGCCAAGCCGCCGCTGCCTCCCATCATAATAAATAGGCTATGAGCGAAAACGCCAAAGAAGAAGAAATCAGGCGATGTTTTCATGGTCCTCCTTCATGAGAGCGCAGCATCCATCTGTCAGATATCTGGGGACTGGGTGCAGTTAGCTCCAGGCAGCAGCAGGCGGACCTCTGGGTCAGACATGCGGGCTGGAAGCAGCAGATCCCCGGTCAGTGAGCACCGTCTGCCCCCCTCTGTGTGAACACATTCAGGCCCCACCCGCTCCTCCTCCATCAGCCCATCACTGCCTTTATGAGCGCCCATCATGAGGGCTATAAATTAGACTGTGGCGTTTTAATGCCAGCCCCAGTCTAACAGCTGATTTCTGTTTATATTCACCAGCATGCAAAAATACATTTAACCGAAAAATATATATACTGCAATATAAGAAAACTACAATATTTATACAGGAACAGACGGGCTTCTAAGGCTGGGCAACATGGACCAAAAATCATATTATTTTTATATTTACACTGCCCTTAAAAGTGTCTTTGACTTTATAAATCAGTCATAGTCAATAAAATTTTGCTTTTTTTTCAAAACAAAAAAATGACAAATAAATCTCTTTAATGTCAAAGTGAAAACAGATTTCTACAAATAAAAATTAGTTAATGTAGAATAAGTGAGTGCATAAATATTCCTCCTTCTAGTCTGCAGTCTCAGCTCTGAGTCTGTGTGGATAGGTCTCAGTCAGGATCAAACATCTGGACTCTGGAATTTTACTCCATTCTTCTTTGATAAACTGCTCAAGCTCTGTCAGGATGATCAGGGATCAGGACTGAACAGACCTTTAAAGTCCAGACACTAATCCTCTATTGGATTGAGGTCCGGGCTTTGACTCGGCCACTCCAGAACATTCTCCTTGTCATCTTTATGGATTGGCCGTCTGCTGAGAAGCATCCCCACAGCATGATGCTGCCACCAGCGTGCTCCACAGTGGGGATGGTGTGTTTGTGCTGATGTCAATGTTTGGCGTCTTGTCTGATGGTCTCAAAGCTCCATTCTGGTCTCATCAGACCAAAGAACTTTCTTCCTCTTGACCATGGAGTCTCCCACAGTCCTTTAGGTGAACTCTAGTCCAGATTGAATCTGAGTTTTCTTCAACAGTGTCATGAAGAACCCGGCCAACAGCTGTCGTCTGCAGAATCTCTCCTACACTCAAACAATGAAAAAAAGGAATTATTTACTTTATAAATATTCTTTCTTTTAACTGAAGATAAATGCATTTATTTGGTTTAATTTTTTTTAACGAAGTCAGTATAAATTTGTCCCTTGTTCCCTATAAAATATATTTATGTTTTGTTGACATGAAGTATTTAAGTTATCTCAAAGAGGGCTGTAACATTTCTAAAATAGCTCGTCATTTCTACATAATAAATTCACGTTTTAAGGTTGAGTGTGATTAAATCATGTCGATTTAGCACAAAATGCAAGAACTTCAAATTCTGACATTTAATTTCTGTTGAGTCAGCATAACACCAACACATCAGGAGAGCAAAGAACCAGGACCTGGACTAACCTTACAAAGCAGATGGATACGCCCGTTTCCTTGTTTCTCACTGGTGAGTCCATCGGTTAGAAAGTGACAGGACCAATCAGCGACGAGGGGCAGTACTTTCAGGCACGGCAGAGTCGTGACGTAAACAAGCAGCAACAAGAGGCTGGTGCAGTTATGGAGGAAGAGATTAGCGTGGATGCTGCTAAAGCGTGAGTTTTATCAGAACTTGATGACATTTCTTTGTTAAAAGAAGAACAAAGAACAGCAGTGAGTTGTTTTCTTTTCAAAAACGACAAAAGTCGGGTACTGACATGTCTATGCAGCTCCATAGCTGCTACGTCACGTTTTGTTGCTCTCATTGGCCCGTAGAGATGTGACAGACAGAACAGTCACCCAATCATACGCCGAGATTTTTTCAAAGCCTCTGCCTTTTGTCAAACGTTTTCTATTAAAGCTTTCCCAGATGGATGTGTGAAACAAATCCGTCTGGTGTGTCAGGGTAGACCTGGACCACTAGAACCATGAATTCTGCTCTGTAGCAGAAAATCCTGAAGGAGAATGTCCGGCCATCAGTTCATGACCTCTGTCCACATGGAGCATTAATAAAAGTCGATTTGAGTGGTCTCCATAGTTGCCTCTCCTTCTTCTTTTTCTTCTTGGTGGATTTTCAAACCAACTGTGCGTATCGCCACCTATACGGCAATCATGCTTCAAGTCATGCTTGATGAGAAAGCGCCCTCGGCCTTCCCTGGATTTAACTGTGGTGCTCTGACTGTTTCATTTGACCTGTAAAGTCAGAAATGACTGAAGAACAGTCAGTAAAATTTCAATACAAAAAAGGGGAAGCTCATGGCTATAAGGCCACATAAAAACTATAAATGATAAGCAGGTGAAAAAGTTCTTTAAACTGATTCTAGTCAGAGATCATGAATACAGGAGTTGAAGTATTTTTCTGTGGTTTTAGAGCCTAAAGACTCCGGATCCTTCCTCCACCACAGCCTGACTCTACTCCAACCATCTCTAACTATTTTACAGCTCACATTACAGGAGCTGTTTGGAGGCCGAGTGCTTCTCTTTGGCTTTCTCCCAGAAATCTCTGAGTTAAGAAAACATTTTATGAAGTCCTCAGTCACTCTGTCGACCCACAGAGCTCTTCTCTTGGCTGCAGACTTCCTGATTCAGACTGACCCATCATCCTTCCTCTCTACCAGTTTCCTCATGGCTGCACGGTGGATCAGTGGTCAGTGTTGTTGGCTCACTGGAAAAGGTTCGAACCCCAGTCAAACGGGGCCTTTCTGAGGGTTCTCTCTGGTACTCTGACTTCCTTCCATGGATCAAAGATGGGCTTCTGAGATTCACTGGTGACTCTAAATTGCCTGTAGGTGTGAGTCTGAGGATGGCTGTTTTCTGTAGAAAGAGTTCACCCCTTGAATGTTTTTTTTTTTTTTTTTAAGATTTATTTTTGGGCCTTTTCATGCCTTTATTTGATAGAGGAAGGACAGTGGACAGACTTGGAAGCAGGCAAGAGAGGGGAGAGACACGCGGTAAAGGACCACAGGCCGGATTCGAACCGGGGCCGCCCGCGTACATGGGTAGCGCCTTAAACCACTCAACCATCTGTGCTCCCTACCCCCTTGAAAGTTTGACTCTTTCATTGATTTTATAAATCCATCATGGTCAATATAATTTGGATTTGTGATTAAAAAAAAACATAAAACTCTTAAATGTCAAAATGAACACAGATTTCTACACAGTAATGTCAATTAAATAACTAGAAAAGCACTCGGAGAGCACAGACCTCCGCCATTAGCCTTATCTCCTAATAGTGAAGAAACCTTTAAAAAATTCCTGGATCCGGCCCCATGTGTCCCCCACCACGGCATTCATGGATTACTCCCTCCCTAGTGGGGTGGAAACATGTTGAGGCAAAGCATTGGCTTCACTACAGGTGGACTGTCATGGTGGAAGCATTGCCTGCCGGTGCCAACAGATGTACTGACAGTGTCACCCATGGTCTCACCGGACGACTGGAAGTCATGTCAGAGGGCGAATAGTCCTCTATTCCTCCCAGCATTATGATGATCTCGCTACAATTCGCTGTCTTTCTCTCTGCTATGCTCCAACTCAACTCAACGACCGGGTGTGCGTCTTTACAACTATATAAACTCCAAAACTTTGAATAGAAACACACCCAAAAATGCTGCTGGGATTGAAGTTACTCATGTCTGCCATCTCCTGGTGTAAAGTGGTAACAGTGCAGACCTCCACCATTACCCTATCCCCCAATAGTACAGAATCCTTTAAAAAATTCCTTGATCCAGATGGTGATCTGGATCACTCCCAAAATCTAATCAGTTCTTTCTTATGCCAAGTCTGACATTTCCTGAAAATTTCATCAAAATCCATCCGCAACTTTTTAAATTATGTTGCTAACAAACTAACTAACAAACAAACAAACCCACCTGATCACATAACCTCCTTGGCGGAGGTAAAAATATGTAATAAGTGATTGTGATTGTTTAGCTTCCAGTTCTTCTCCCACCCTATGACAGCCGAGACTGATAAAGAATATTAAAATATTCATCTGTAGAGGAACATGGTGAGTCTGATATAACTGACAATCTGAAAGACTCGAGCGGATGTTATATTAATATTATCAGCTTAGAAGGATCATCAAAGAACAGTTAATAGTGAATAAATAAGACAGATTTATTACAGTGAAAAGGACTGGTTAATTTGTACTAAAATTATGAGTTCAAATTCAGAGATATAAAACCCTCCAGGTGTCACCTCATATGCATAGTGCACTAATTAATCTACTTTCCATACTAATAACTTTTAAAATCCATTTGCCACTCTCAAACGCTGCAGATAATAAATCTATTCACTGGAACTCAATACTGTCAGATGGCTCTCTGTGGTAAAATGCCTCAGTTCTTTTGCATATTTTACTATTAATCTAGTCCACTGCTCTAATAACTAACAAATACAATCTGTGTAGCATACTACAAAACGGCAAGTAGTTCATGTATTCACTGTAACTCAATGCAGCAAGAAGGCTGTCTGTGGTAAAATACCTCACCTCAAATGTAAATTTCACTGATCAACCATCCTAAATGATCCTATCTCCCGCGTGTTAATCTGCCCACATCCTTTCATTAATGCTCTAATCATGTCTAGTCAGCATTCTTGCACCCTTTGCTGATTGCTGATATGCTGATTTAGCATTAGTCTTGCCCTCATGTTTGTCATATTTCCGCAGTATTTTATTTTCACGTCACACTTCTTGCAAACCTCATCTGTTGTCTGTTGACCTCACTGGACAAACAATTGATTTTATTTTCCATTATTATAGACTTCAGGTCATATAAGCAATTCATTTGAAAAAATCAATACTTGGTGGACGAGACGATATATCACCAGACAAAATATTGCGATACTATGCTGCATTGATTTTTTCTCCCACCCCTACTTGCAACCATACTATCGATGCTCATAGACTTGTTTATACTAGAAAGAACACCAACAATGCTTGTACATAGTAAAACCTTAATTTTAATACTTTTGTGAGTTTATTTACTTTTGTATTTGATGTTTCATTCCACTAACCTGACACGCCAGATGGATGTGTTCCACACATCCATCTGGGAAAGCTTTAATAGGAAACGTTTGAAAAAAGGCAGAGGATTTGAAACAAACTCAGAGTGTGATTGGATGAATGTTCTGTCTGTCACATCTCTACGGGCCAATCAGAGCAACAAAACACGTGACGTAGCCGCTATCGAGCTGTGTGTGCGCAGCTACTGAGGAATGACGCGAAACATGGCAACTATAGACATGTAGGTACTCGACTTTTGTGTTTTTTTTTAAAAGAAAACAACTCACTGCTGTTCTTTCTTCTTCTTTTAATGAAGAAATGTTGTCAAGTTCTGATAAAACTGGCGCTTTAGCAGCATCCACGCCAATCTCTTCCTCCATAACTGCACCAGCTCTTGCTGTTGCTTGTTTACGTCACGACTCTGCTGCGCCTGAAAGTACTGCACCTCATTGCTGATTGGTCCTGACACTGTCTAATCGGGCCCAAACGGTTCAGATGGGAGCTTAACAAGATGGATTGGCCAGTGAAAAACAAGGAAACGGGCGTATCCATCTGCTTTGCAAGGTTATAATTCCTCTACATTGAGGGCAAAGCTAGCTGGAGTCAGATTCTTTGAAGTGTAAGCATACTTGGCCATAAAGCTGACTCTGATTCTTATTATGGCTGAACGACTTCCAAAAATAATCTAATGGCGATTTTTCCCCCCAGCACTGCGATTGCGTTTTAATATGCAATTATTTTTATGTTCCTCATTTTATATATTTTTCAATAAATCATTCTAAATTATATTGTACACCATAGGTGTAAAACTCGAGGCCCGGGGGCCAAATCCGGCCCATGGAAGGATTATATCCGGCCCACAAGATCATATCATATTAGTATTCTAACTGTCCCACCAGTCTGAGGTCTGCAGATTTCCTCCACTATAAAAATGTAAACTTCAACTTCATTATTTCAAATTTCCTTGTTTAGCGATAAAAATCTGAAAAAGTGAAGAGTTAGAAATGTTTCAGAAAACATCAAGAATGTGGGGAAAGAAATTAATTTGTTTCTTTATTTCATATTTTCAATTTTGCATCTCATGATTAAGACTCAAACTTCTGATTTTGTCTTTTCATTTCATACTTTGACCTTTTCAACCCATAATTTGGACTTGGTATATCACATTTTTATCTTTTAGATTCACAATTTTAAATTTCAAATCATATTTTGACCTTTTCAACTCCTTACTTTGGCTTTTTAAACCAATATTTTGACTTTTAAACTCATGATTTCATAGTTTTTTCTCATATTTTAAAATTGAAAATGAATAATTTTTACTTTTTATATCATATTTTGACCTGTAAGACTCCCAATTTTAAATCTAAGTCATGTTGTTTTAACTTTTTCAGTCATTATTCTAAATTCTAGCTCATATTTTGACATTTTCCCCTCCTAATTTTTTTTGGCTTTTTAATCCCATATTTTGAACTATCAGACTTACAATTTAAAATTTTGAGTCATATTTTCACCTTTCAAACTTATAATTTCAACTTTCTCCTCGTATATTTGCTCTTTAAAAACATTATTTTTTGTTTTTAATATCGTGCTCTAAACTTTTGAACTCATAAATTGGAATTTTTATCTCAGATTTGAGCCTTTAAACGTATCATTTTTACTTTTTTGAATTTGTAAAGATTTATCATCAGTGCTGTTTTTTCATATTCTATAATTGGTTAAAATGAGGTTGACAGTTTATGGTTAAATGTTAACCCTGTTAGGCCCTCAGGTTGGACCTGAATCCAGAATCCAGCCTCTGCTGGGATTGAGTTTGACGCCCCTGTTACACAGTATTATATACTAGGGAAAACTGACTTAAAATGAATATATAATTTTGATTGTTTTGGCTCATATTGCAAATTTGATATCAGTTGCCATATTGGAGAGGATAATCATTTTTATGTCAATCTCAATTTAAATCAATCTCTCTGCTGCAAAAAAAAAAATTAAACTGGTATTTTGACACATTTCAAGTTCAAGAAATATTACAAATTTTGCAATTAGGCCATATTACCATTTAATCTAATTCGTGATTAATTGTCCAGCCCTAATTCTTTTATGACAAAACAAATAAAAATGCACTGTGAACGCTCAGTGGTTCAATTTAGCATTTAGAATAGTTACATCCTTATTTTCTAAACTAACTTTACTTTTACAGCGTCTGTCCTGTTTCCTACAGGAGATAATAAATAAAGCTCTGAACATGTCTGACATGGCTCCTTTACTCAGTTAGAGATTGAAAAGAACTATTTCAGCCTTCAGTTTGAGTGCGAGCTGCCACTGCCACTGACCGCTGATGCATTAACGCTGTGAGACAGGCAGATGGCGCTGTAGGCCGTCCAACAGGGGTGGAGCTGCTGCAGAATACAGATAATGATGAGAGTGGATGAGGGCCATTAATCCTCACTGTGTGTGTGTGTGGGTGGGGGTGTGTGTGTGTGTGTGTGGGTGGGTGGGTGTGTGTGTGTGTGTGTGTGTGTGTGGGTGCAAAGGGGGTATTACTCCTGTTACGAGGACATTAATGTGTTTTTTAGGCCTTCATAGTGAAGACAGAGGGAAAAGTTCAAGCCTTCATTACATAAATCATTCAAATCTAGGATGACGTTGGGTCTCAGGTTAGTTTAAGGGTGAGATTATGCTTGTGTTAGTGTGTTCAGTCATATCTGAGCTCTGTGTGGAGTAATCAAACTAACAACCCTGACAACAGCTGAATATTGCTGTGATTTAACCAGGAGGTGGAGGTCAGCACCATCATTACATCACACTGTGATTCTGCTCTGGTGGAGGGTTTACGTGAAGGAATCTAACCGCTTGTTCTCATCTCTCATCTTGGCTGATATTGTGCTTTTTTCTCTTCTTGACATTCTCAAAAACATGTTCTACAAATGAAGACAACAGCATCAGAAATGTAGGAAAAAGGGGGAGAAGGATAAAAACATTCATCTCTGCATGCTTCTTTCAACTCTCAGAAAAATTTAACCTTTTGTGCTGCAGATAAGAGAATAAAAAGATTTCCCATCCTCCCTGCCAACAACTCACCTGGATCACATCTTAACTACAGCGCTGTGAATGTTTCTCAGTGGTTGTGGTATAAAGACACCAGTCACTGGCTCATCAGTATTCCTGGCAACCATTACACAATGAAGACAGAAGAACACTCAGAGAAAACATTATTTAAAAGTTTAAGTCAGGGGTCATTTTCAAGTCTCTGAACATCCCTCAGAGTTCAGTTAAATCCATCATGAAGAAATGAAGGAATATGTCACATGTGTAAATCTGCCTAGATCAGACCGTCCTCACAAACTGAGTGGGCGTGCAAGAAGGAGACTAGTGAGAGAGGACACCAAGACACCTATGACTACTCTGAAGGAGCTCCAAGCTTCAGCAGCTGAGATGGAGAGACTCTGCAGACAACAACTGTTGGCCGGGTTCTTCAGCAGTCAGAGCTTTATGGGAGAGTGGCAAAGAGAAAGACACTGTTGAAGAAAACTCAGATTCAATCTGGACTAGAGTTCACCAGAAGGACTGTGGGAGACTCCATGGTCAAGAGGAAGACAATGAGCTAAAGCATCCAGAGAAAGCTACACAGAAATGGTTTAAAGACAACAAGGAGAATGCTCTGGAGCGGCCGAGTCAAAGCCCAGACCTCAATCAAACAGAGACTCTGAGGCTGGACTTGAAAAGGACTGTTCACTCCTGATCCCTGATCAACCTGACAGAGCTTGAGCAGTTTGTCAAAGAAGAATGGAGTAAAATTCCAGAGTCCAGATGTCTGATCCTGACTGAGACCTATCCACACAGACTCAGAGCTGAGACTGCAGACAGAGGAGACTCTACTAAAGACTGACTAGAGGGAGGAATATTTATGCACTCACTTATTCTACATTACTGATTTTTATTTGGTTGGCATTACTTTGTAGAAATCTGTTTTCACTTTGACATTAAAGAGGTCTTTTGGGTTTTTTTAATGTAAAGGCCAAATTATATTGGCCATGATTGATTTATAAAATCAATAAAAAGGTAAAACATGTAAGGGGGTGAATAATTTGATAGGCTCTGTAAGTACTCAGCTAAAGCATACATATTATCAAAGGTTTAGTCATGAAGAGTCTACGTAATGTACCTTTAGGGTTTGGTTCAACTCCTGAACTGAAACTTCAAAAAGAACTTTCTGAAGCTGGAGGGTAAAATTAAGGACAGCATAGGAAGAGTCTCATGTAAACCAGCAGATCTTCTTATTCCCATGTTTGTTTCTCTGTTTCTACAGAAGACAGGAACATGATTACACTGGAACACCTCTCTCTCTCTCTCTCTCTCTCTCTCTCTCTCTCTCTCTCTCTCTCTCTCTCGCCGTCTTCAGGCTCCACTGCAGCACCTTCGACACTCTGCAGTCAAGTCCCAGGGTGGGAGGTGGGAGTGGTGTTTGTCTACATATATGTGTACGTGTAAAGGGGGGGAGATCGGAGGTGCAGGGTGAAGGGAGGGGATGGGGGGATGATTCTCAGAAACTGGTTGCCATGGTCACCAAAACAAGGATCCTTGTCTGCATCACTCCTCACAGCGAGCACACTCTCTCCCTCTTTCTTCCCTTTTTTTTCGCACTCTTCTCATGCAGCATCTCTCCCTCTCGCCGTGCACGAGCACATGCACGCATATGCAAACGGGGGATTCCCCAACACTGCAAAACCTACAACCAGGAAATTCAGATCTTGTTGTTTTTCTATGTGGGAGTGAATCAGTGACCCTGATTAGATCAACATCTGTGCTGGAAAATGGGATACTGATGGTTGACGGTACTTTAGTACATGCAAACAACGTTTACAACAGGATGCATGCAGATGATGTCCCAACAGAGCTCCAGAAAGGAGCGAGGAGTGATCTCTACATGGAGAAGAGCCATCAAAATGCCAAAGTTTGATGCTGTTTAGGGCTGTGCCATAAGATCTAATTGGAAAAATAACCTAAATATAATTTGGGCTATTTTTGAGTGTTGAAAGTAGTGACATATTCTAGAAACACAGTCTCTTAAATGTCACAGGGAAACAGCAGATGAGTGTCAGACAACACTCACATGTGGTTTGGTTGAGGCCAGTTTGTCACAGTAAAGCCAGATCTTTCCCAGTTTGGCTCCTGAATGACTCTTCATTTGATACCAGTTTGGCTTTGTAAACGTGGATTAAACTACAACAAAAACAGTTAAAAAGGAAACTGGCTCTCAAACAGGAGTCAGCTCCTTCTGTTCATCTCAAATCATTTATCTGACTCTTACTTCACGAGGATTATTTTATCAATAGCATATCAGCGTTTCGTTAAAGCATGTTTGTGACAAAACAAGGGCGAAAAGCTGTTAAAGAGGCTCAGCTAGCCTCTTAGCTCAGTCCTAGACTCCTCTAGACTCTGATCTCAGCCCTACAGTCCTCTAGACTCTGATCTCAGCCCTACAGTCCTCTAGACTCTGGTCCCCCTTCATCTGTCTAGACCTGTAGTAGGAGGTCTGCAGGACTAAGTCATTGTTCTGGTTCACCTCCTCTCCAGGTAAATCAGATGTTCTGATAGCTGCAGCGTGTAGCGCCACCTAGAGCTTTGAAGGACTAACTTTACTACATTCATAACTGCTGTTCATCACTTCCTGTCCAACATCTGACATTCTTCTGTCATCTGGATCATGTGGCTGCAGTCTACGAAATCCGTCAATAACACAGGTACAAGAAAATGTTGGGGTGTAGATTAGACCTTTACCCAGTTCTGCAGCCACCGCTACACCACTTACCCTGAATCCCATGCACAAGATGCACATTCACCCTATCTCTATGGCTGAGCCCAGTCACCCTCCTGAGCAATCTCACTTGGACTGCTTGAATTCTTCTGGTCTTTACCCAGAGTTTCTGATCTTGGAATGAAGATTGACCGGTAAATTGAGGTCCCTCTTTACCACAATGGCACGGTACAACATCTGCAACACTGCTGATGCTGCACCAATCCTCCTGTTGGTCCCCCGATTCATTCCACCCTCACTCATGAACGAGACCCCCAGATACTTGAACTCCTTTCCTTGGGACAGAGACACCGTCCCCCCACCTGGATGAAGCGATCCCCTGTTTTCTGCAAAGCTGGCGTGGAGGTGCTGACCCTCATCATGCCCACTTTGCAGTAAACTACCTGCTAGTCAGAACTGCATCATCAGTGAAAAGCAGAGATTGGATTCTGAGGTCACCAAACCCTCCTCCTGAACCCTGGTTCTCAAGATTCTGTCCATGAAAATCACAAACAGGATCTGAGACACGGGGCAACCCTGGCAAAGGCCCCCCGAACATGTCCGACTTTGTACCTAGGATGAGGACACAGCTCTCACTTTGGTTGAACAGGGCCCAGGACCCCATAATCAAGCCCTTCCCCCAAAATGACCCATGTGGGACACGATAGTGAGCCTTCTCCAAGTCTACAAAACACATGTAGACCAATGAGCAAACTTCTATGACCCCTTTAGAAGTCCTGCAAGGTACAGAGCTAGTCTACTGTCCCATAGCCAGGGCTGCAGCCCCGTGATGAATTTCGTCATTGTTTTCATTTTTAGACTTGAAGATTTAAAGGATTGAACGAAATGCCCAGGGAGGCACGCTCGGCTCGCTGTGCTTGCACGAGTATGCTGACAAGTGCTTGTTCCCACCTGCTTCTACCTGTATAATGTGGTTTTTAAACACCTGGCAGGAAGACGGCATGCCATGGGAACATTTCGGGAAGGTTTAACAGTATTTAAATCAGTGTTACTCCACCCAGTTCAACCAAAGAGCCAAATGGTTGGAAAATACCTTTGAGAGAGCCGCGATCAAAGTGGTCAAAAGTGGTAAAAACGGCTTCAAGTAGCAATAAAAATAAGTTAATGGTGACAAAAATGGTCAAAAAGCAGCAAAAATGGGTGAAAGGGGGAGAAAATGGGGAGAAAAAAATGAATAAAGGGTCAGAAAGTAGCAAAATGGAGGAAGAGTGACAAAAAAAATAAGTGAAAGGTGGCAAAAAAAATGGTCCAAAAGGGGAAATACATGGCAAAAAATGTGTGACGAGTGACTAAAATGGGCAAAAAGGAGTAAAAAAGTGGCCCAAAAAAAACCATGTGAAAAAGGGCAAAAATGGGAGAAAGGTGGCAAAAAGAAGTGGCAAAAATGTGCAAAAATAGGAAACAATTGGTATTTTATGGCAAAAGGTAACCTAAATGGACAAAAGGGAGAGGGACCCAACTGCAGTCAAGATGGCTGACATGGGCGTCGCTATACATCCAATCCATGCCGGAAGTCCCAACGGAAGTTTCTTCTTGGTGTTGGACTCAGCTGTCAGTGTCTGTCAGTCTTTTTGGCGCCTAAGCCTAACCCTTGGTGCTGGATCTCAGATATATCACCTTCCCCACTGCCTTACCCTGAACCTAACCACTCTGGATTTAATGCCTAAGCCTAACCTTAGACGTACGGACTTCTGGTTGAGACTTCCGGTATGGATAGGATATATGTCGGCCATCTTGTCTGCATCAAGGTACTCTTGACAAAAGGGGCAGAAATGGGATAAAAGTGGCAGAAAGAAGTGGCTAAGTGGACAAAAAATAGGAAAAAGTTGTGTTCAATGGCAAAAAGTAGCTTAAAAGGGATAAAAGTAGCAAAAAGTGGCAAAAATAGGAAACAATTGGTAATTTATGGCAAAAGGTAACCTAAATGGACAAAAGGGGCCAAACAATGTGAAAAAGGGGAAAAATGGGATAAAAGTGGCAGAAAAAAGTAGCAAAAAATGGGCAAAAAAGGAAACAAGTGGTATTCAATGGCAAAAAGTAGCTTAAATGGGCAAAAAAGGGCAAAGAATGTGAAAAAGGGCAACAGTGTGCTAAAGTGGTAAAAATTTTTCCTTTTTTAATGTTTCTGGGTGAATAATATTTAAAATTAAGCCATTATAGAGCCACAAATCATCACAACAGCTCCAGAGCCATACGATGAGTATCACTGATTTAAATAAAAGATGCCACCCAAATCTAGAGAGAATCACTGTTTAGTTCATAACCTTGAAGGGTACGGATCAGATCAAAACCACAATCAGCGAGGTACAGACTTAGATAAGAAGGTAAGCCACACCTTCTGCTTACTGGTGAACCACACTCCCAGTCTAGCCCAGATGAAGGCACCCAGACCACCTCTGCAGTCTGAGCTATTATGAAACAGCTGTACGCTCTCAGCTAGCTTTCATGGAGCCACCTAGAGTCTAAACACCAAGCTCGGATGTTAATGTGAGGTGTAAACAGGGTCTCTGTGTGAGTGCTGAAAGGGTTAATCCACCTTCCAGGATGGAGCCCAAACGCAGCAGAGCTTAGCGGGGATCTCTGCCTGCATCATCCTCTCCTCTGTGAGCAGATGTACCACTCTCATCACCTTCCTGTCAATACGGAGGAGGAGGAGACAGGCACAGGGTGAATGAAGGGTGGGGAGGGGATGATGGGAGAGAGAGAGGAGGGGTGAGAGACAGAGGACGGACAAGCATCAGAAGCCTCCATCAGAGCAGCTTGAAGCTGTTTGGATCAACAGATAGGAGAGCAGCAGACGGACGGAGAGCGAAGAAGAAAGCTGACTTCTCTCTCTTCATCCCTCCATCTCTACGACACTCTTCCTCCTCCTCCTCTTCCTGCTCTCCTCCTCCCTCCTACCACGGGATTCCCCCAACTTTGAGGCATCCCCCCGCCTCCTCCTCCTCCTCCTCCTCCCTTGCTGCGTTTGCTTTGCGACTTTTCGCGGCGGACAGAGCGGCAGCGCAGGCGGGAGGCACAGCAGAGACTGCAGAGATGCGGAGACTGGTCCTGACGCGTTTCCCATGCCGAGGACGCCGAGCTTTTGTACCGTCTTCATGCCACAGTTGGAGTGAAGGTTGGAGCACGGTTGTGCGTGTTGGTGGAGCGCACAGACGGAGCTGCGAGCGCTGCAGAGACACCTGCTGCTGCTGCAACATGAGGAAAGTCCAGAGCTCTGCAAACATGTGACTAGGGCTGGGCAGCGGATCCAGATCTCAGCATTTATAGATGCATTTTCAAATGAGACGTAGGGTAAGAAATTACTGTTTTTATCAGTATAGGTAAGGCCGTCCACATTTCTCCTTCTTATTTAAGGAGTTTGATTTGTTTTCGCGTCATTTTTTAATGCACATGTTGACACGGTGCAGCCAGCTGTCAGTAAAAGTGCCTGTGAGCTATTTGGATCTGACTTTGGTTTCCTACCTCTACAGATATAAATATCCACATTAACATCAAGAATCACCATTCAGCTAAAAACGATAAAAACATAATTTATGGTCCATATTGCCCAGCCCTACAACTTCTTTTTTTAGTCTTCAGGGGTCACTGAGGGGTCAAAAAGAGACGCTCCTATACTTTTTCTTCCTCTGAGGTTTTTGACGATGGGTCCTGTGCAGTTTCTTCTCCTTCTCCTACTCCCTCCCCTCCTTGAGGCCCAAGTGACCCCGGACTTCCTGTCAGGAGTCACCCAGGAGCCGGACAACAGCACTGATTCTGTATCGAACAGTACCAGACCTTCAGACACCCCACCAACCTCCTTCAGACCACCACCGCCCTACGAGTCTGCGGCGACATCTTCAGTGGCGCCCACAGAACCAGAGGACGACTGGTCCCCCGCAGAGACCTTCATGTACACAGGAGACCCTGCCACTCTGGAGGGGGGGCGCTGCTCACGCCCATACAGTACCCCACCACAGACGGGGTCCCTGCCTGGCAGCTTCAGCGCCCCCCTGAGGCCAGCTCTGAACGCGCTGGCCAACACCGCCAACTTCCTGAACATGATTTTCCAGGCAAGCGACCTGCGGGAGAGCACGGTGCAGGAGGACATGGAGTGGTACCACGCTCTGGTCCGGGCCCTCCTGGAGGCTGACCTGCTCATCCAGCGGGCCCTGCTCACCTTTGACGCTGACCCACTGGCGGCCGTGCCACAACTGGTGCTCCGCGCCTCCAGAAACCCCACAGCAAAGATCCAGACCATCATCCTGCAGGATTTATCCAAAGCCTGGGAGAGCCTGCACCCGCCCGCCCCTGCCCCCAGCGACAGCTGGTTCAGGAGCTTTAAATTCCCAGAGTCCAAACAGCCAACAGCAGCGCTGTCGAAGCGCCTGCTCCTAAACGACCTCAGCACACTCGACACGCCCAAGTGGAGGCAGGGCGACAGCTACGTGACCAATCGCAGTGGGGTTCGCTGGGCCAGCGCCCCCTTTCTGGACTGTAAAGAAGGACGCTTTGTGCCCAGGTGGCTGCTCACCCTGTCCGCACCGTTCTATGGGCTCAAACCCGACCTCACCCCAGAGTTCAGGTAAGGACACCAAACATGAGAACCCAAACGCACTAACTCAACTACTGCAGGGACGGTCAACTACATCTGTACAAGGACCAGACTCTTTAGAGACGCACTGAGGGGGCGGGACCATCAAATAGACTAAAATAAGATCGATGTATGGTCTAAACCACACATCATTACATCAGGAGTTGTATCTTTTTTTAATGTCATTTTTATTTTTAGGCAGTAATAGTCAGATAAATCTGCCAACACAGCAGCCAACCACTGAGACACCACAGCTACATATCTATGGGGCTGTCAGGTCATCTCAGGGTACCTAAACTTAGTACAGCGAGTAAATAAATGAGTGTTTAGTAGATTATTTCTGTGTTGTAACAATGCTTCTTGTCAGTAAACCTTATACCATTAGAAAGCCGGCTTATTTCTCTTTTAAATGAAGCCACAGTTTTAAGGACTACGCCTTAGTGGGATGAGCAGCAGAGCAAAAAAGAGCCTCAGTAGAAGAACCATATAGCCTGGCTCCTCCTCCTCATGCTGGTCACCAGCAGAGAAGATTTGGGTCATTTTTCATGGGCACATCCTCAGCTCTGCTGCTCATCCCACAAATGGATGATCCTTATAAATGTAGCTCCATTTAAAAGGAAATAAACAGGCGCTACTACGGGATATCACGATTTATTGACAAGAAGAATTGTTACACCACAGAAATAATCCAACAAACACTAATTTACTTATTTTTGTGCTTTGCTTTAATAGGAAATCTAACAGTAAATGTATTTATTTCCATGCAACATTCAGTCTAACCAGTAACATTAGCGACATGGTTTCATACATGATTTGTGTTGAATGCAGAATAAAAGTGTGACAACATAAAGAAAAAGGCCATGGTATTTTTTATTACAGTATAATTACGGGCAATGGATTGAAGTTAATCACATAGACTTGCTGTCCATTTTAAACATTTTCATTTACCACTTTTAATCCAAGTGCCACTTTTTAAAACCCTTTCACTACTTTTTCTGCCCATTTTAACATTTCAACCCATTTTTGCAACTTTCTGCCCATTTTGTGTTACTATAACCTCATTTTTTGCCACTTCTTAAAACATTTTGACTTCTTTTTCTGCTTGTTTTTGCTACTTTAAACCTATTTTTTTGCAATTTGTAATATTATTTTACCACCTTTGTGCCCACTGTGCCACTTTTAAAACCATTTGGCCACATTCAAAACCACTTACACCACTTTTTCTGCAAGTTTTGGCCCATTTTAAACAATTTCTGCCATCCTTAAGCCATTTCCCCACTTTTAAAACCTTTTCCACTCCCCTTTCTGTCCTGTTGACATTTTTGACCCATCTTTGCCAATTAAATACATTTTTGCCACCTTTGACTAATTTTTTGCCCTTTTTAAACCCATTTCACTACTCTTTTAATCCATTTTTGCCTCTTTCTGCTTACTTTATGCTACTTTTATCTCACTTTCTTAATCCCATTTCACCACCTTTATGCAACATGCCATTTTTCAAACCCTTTCCATCACTTTTCCTGCCTGTTTTACCTCTTTTAGCCCATTTTGCCACTTCTGCATATTCTGTGCTGATGTAAACACTTTTAAATTAATGTTAACCCATTTTAGCCACTTGAAACACATTTTTGAGACTTTTTACTCATGCGAATTCTGTTTTGAGAAAATGTTGTTTACATTTGAAGAAGGCCATATGCTATGGCATTGATAATCCTAATGCATTCATAGGAGTGGTTATTATTCAGGTGAAATAAATATGGATATCACCGTTTAACTTTACAATGGAGCTTGACTTTGCTGGCCTCCATGGGTCCCAGAAAGCTCTCACCTTTATCCCCCCTTATGGGTGGCCTTGCTCCTCATCATCACGTTCAGCTCTTCACCCTCAGGCACGTAAACATCAGCTCTGGAGGACTACGGGAAGAGACTGTGGTCAAACTTTGTGAAATGATTAATCCATGTTATTATTTTTCAGCGTTAAGGTTTCAAGATTCATCTTGAGTGTTAAAGTATTTACAGTCATGGACAAAAGTATTGGCACCCCTGGAATTTTTACACCATTACTGTTACACCATTTCTCCCAGAAATCGTTGCCATTACAAATGTTTTTGGTATACACATGTTTATTTCATTTATGTGCATTGGAACAACACAAAAAAATCAAAGACAAAATTGACATAATTTTACACAAAAATCAAAAAACCGGCCGTACAAAATTATTGGCACCCTCAACATAATATTTGGTTTCACATCCTTGGAAAAAAAAAACAACAACTGAAACCAGTCTCTTCCTCTAACCATCAACAAGCTTCTTACACCTCTCAGCTGGAATTTTGGACCACTCTTCCCAAACTGCTCCAGGTCTCTCAGATTTGAAGGGTGCTTCTTCAACAGCAGCTCTGAGATCTCTCCATAGGTGTTCAATGGGATTTAGATCCGGACTCATTGCTGGCTACTTCAGAACTCTCTAGCTTTGTCTCCAACCATTTCTTGGTGCTTTCTGAGGTATGTTTGGGGTCACTGTCCTGCTGGAACACCCATGACCTCTGACCCAGACCCAGCTTTCTGACACTAGGCCCTACATTGCGGCCCAAAATCTCTTGATAGTCTATATTTCATGAAGGCACCCAGTGCCAGAGGCAGCAAAACAACCACAAAACATCCTTGAAGCTCCACCATGTGTGACTGTAGGTACTGTGTTCTTTTCTTTGTAGGCCTCATTCTGTTTTCTGTAAACAGTAGAATGATGTGCTTTTCCAAAAAGCTCTACCTTAATCTCATCTGTCCACAAAATGTTCTCCCAGAAGGATTGAGGCTTACTCAGGTACATTTTTGCAACCTTCAGTCTGGCTTTTTTCTGTCTCTTTGTCAGCAGTGGGGTTCTCCTGGGTCTCCTGCCATAGCGCTTCATCTCATTCAGATGACCACATATGGTCCCAGCTGACACTTTTGCACCCTGAGTCTGCAGGACAGCCTGAATCTGTGTGGAAGTTGACTGAGGATGTTTATCCACCATTCCAACTATCCTGCGTTGCATTCTTTTGTCAGTTTTTCTCTTCTGTCCACATCCAGAGAGATTAGCCACAGCTCCATGGTTATAAACTTCTTGATTATATTACACACAGTGGACAAAGGAATTTCAGGATCTCTGGAGATGGTCTTTAACCTTGAGATTGTTCATATTTTTACACAATTTTGCTTCTTAAGTCCTTAGACAATTTTGGGCTCTTCTTTCTCTTCTCCATGCTTGGTGTGACACACACAGGCACACAACACAAAGGTTGAGTCAACTTTTAGACATTCTAACTGGCTCCAGGTGTGATTTCTAGATTGCCAGCACCTGTTACTGCCACAGGTGAGTTTAAATGAGCATCACATGCTGGAAATAAAATGATTTACCCACAGGTTTAAAAGAGGGACAATCATTTTGTGTAAAATTATTTCAATTTTGTCTTTTTTCTTCTATTCTTTTGTGTTGCTCCAATGCACATGAATGAAATAAACACATGTATACCAAAACATTTGTAATTGCAACAATTTCTGGGAGAAATGGTGTATTTTCTGGGAAATTACCAGGGGTGCCAATACTTTCGTCCATGACCATGTTCTTGGTGTGGAGAAAACATGGTCGGGTTAGGCTCTCTAAAGTGACTTCAGGTGGAAGACCATAAGGTGCCCTCACTGAAGCCCTCTCAGTGGAAGAAATCTGATTTCTGTCCCTGCCCTGACCCAGCCCCTTTAAATACTGCATATTTCACTTTTCCAGTTTTAGCTGCCTCAGTAGAGGGGTTCTTCTCCAAACTGGTTAAATCAACGGCCTCAAAGTTAATTCCTGTCTGTCATATTACAGAGGTATAGTTGGTGTTATCACATAATAAAACATGATTAATCTGAACAAGGATTTCTAACTATTGTGCCCTGAGTGTGGGACAGTTCTTTATACACTGGTGCCCACCACAGAGACCTGTGCTCGTCTCCTGTCCCTCAGACATCCTGAGTCCACCGCTGACTGCCACTTTACAGTAATACAACACCAAACATCATGCCATGGCGTTATCAGATTCTTCCAGAATGTCCGCTGGTATTTCACACACATACCTGCCTTGGTTAACCCTTCATGCGTCTGTGTTTTTGTTGTTGTTTGTGTTTCTCTGTCAGAGGTGTGATCCGTGTGGATGTCGACATTCAGGACATTGACTTGGACCAGTGTACCACTGGAGACAGCTGGTTCGCAGACACTCACCAGTGCAACCGCACCACCATGGAGGTAAAGAGATTTATAGGAGATGCCCTTTATTTTTAGTCTCTGTTGGTCCAAACAACCAAGGAACAGAAAAATCACTGCAGGCAGAATTTACACTGAAATGTCTACGATAATTAAAAAAAGGTTGAACGATATTCTAAATGAGATCTGGCATTACCTCAAATAACTCCAACATTTTCAAAGATGAGAAATTCTTAATTTGTAAAGTTGTAAGAGGACAAAGTCACTGTGGCAGACGTAATGTTTACGGCTGTTGAGTCAAAGACGCCTTCATAATGAAGCATCAACTGTTATAGGAAGCTGCTGTCCTGTTGCTGTACCTCCTCATGTTTTTTGCTGCTGGCTTTTGATTGACCATGGTTGCACATTCTCTCGCCCATGAATCCACTGACCGAGATATTTTTTTCATTTCATTTCATGAAAAATAGCTTATTTTCTCAAAAAAGTAGGGACAGGGCAACAAAAGGCTGGAAAAGTAAGTGGTACTAATGAAAACAGCAGGAGCATTTTACAACTAATACTAATGAGGTTAATTATCAACATGTCATGACTGAGTATAAAAGGAACATTTTAGAGACGCAGGGTCTCTCAGAAGTAAAGATGGGCAGAGAACCATCAATCTGCATCAACTGCATCTAGAATTTTCAGAAAAATGCTCCTCAACACAAAGTCTTGAAGATTTGAATCTCCCTCCATCTACAGTCCATAATATCATCAACAGATTCAGAGAATGTGGAGAAATCTCTGAGAGCAAGGCTGAAGGGGCCCTCAGGGGCCACTGCATTAAAAACAGGCATGATTCTGTAGTGAAATCACTGCATGGGCTCAGGAACATTCCAGAAATCATTGTCTGTAAACACAGTTGGCCATGCCATCCACCAATGACAGTTAAATCTGGATCATTGAGAGAAGAAGCCATATGTGAACAGGATCCAGAAACACCATGGTCCGTCTTCTCTGGACCAAAGCTCATTTAACATGGACTGAGGAAACATGGAAAACTGTTCTGTGGCCAGAGGAAACATGGAAAACTGTTCTTCGGCCAGAGGAAACATGGAAAACTGTTCTGTGGCCAGAGGAAACCACAGACACCGTGTCCTGTGGACTAAAGATGAGAGGGAGCATCCAGCTTGTTCTCCTGGCTCAGGTCTAAAGCCTGCATCTCTGATGGTATGGGGTTGCATTAGTGCCTATGGCGTGGGCAGCTCTAACATCTGGAAAGGAACTATCAATGCTGGAAAGTAGAGAGAGCTTTTAGAGACACATATCGTTAGTCTCATAGCATATTTCCTAAGTTATATTTTAAGGCTTCAGAAAAAGAAAACACATATTTTGGCAAACACAAAGGATTTTTTTTTTATTACCTCCACCAAGGAGGTTATGTGATCGGGTGGGTTTGTTCATTTGTTCGTTGGTTAGTTTGTTTGTTTGTTAGCAACATAACTGAAAAAGTTGTGGATGGATTTTGATGAAATTTTCAGGAAATGGCAGAAATGGCATAAAGAAGATTAGATTTTGGGAGTGATTTGGATCACTGTCTGGATCCAGGAATTTTTTAAAGGATTCTGTACTATTGGGAGATAGGGCTAATGGCGGAGGTCTGCGCTGTTACTACTTTACACCAGGAGATGGCGGACATGAGTAACTTCAATCCCAGCAGCATTTTGGGTGTGTTTATATTCAAAGTTTTGGAGTTTATAGAGTTTGAAAGACGCACACCCGGTCGAGGAGACGAGTCGGAGCGTAACAGAGAGCAAGACAGCGAATTGTAGCGAGAATACTCACAATGCTGGGAGGAATAGAAGAATATTCGCCTCTGTCATGACTTCCAGTCGTCCAGAGAGACCATGGGTGCATCTGTTGGTACCCGTAGTGAAGCCAATGCTTTGCCTCACCGTGTTCCACCCCACTAGGAAGGGAGGGAGTAATCGGTGAATGCCGTGATGGGGGGTACATGGGTCCAGGAATTATTAAAAGATCCTTCAGTATTGGGAGATAGGGCTAATGGCGGAGGTCTGTGCTCTCTGAGTGCTTTTCTAGTTTATACTGTAACAGTTCTACCCGATGTGTACAAGTTTCTTTAAAAAAGATAAGCCACAACAAGGACTACATAACAAATAAAAGTCTTAAAAGATAATAAGGATAATAATCAATAGATGACTTAGGCTTATAGTGATTATTGACTGTAACAAGCATTCTGATTGGCTGAGGATATAGGCAATAAGGCACAATGAAAGAGCAGCATTAGGAGAGTAGTTAGGCAGAAATTACACTATGGCCAAAAATGACCTGGGCAGTTATGCTAAGAGGCTAACGATATGCTCCATCCAGACAACGTATCTGTCAGGGAAGGCCTGGACTATTTCAGCAAGACCATGCTAAACCACATACCACATCCATCACAACAGCATGGCTTCACAGGAGAAGAGTCCAGGTCCTGAACTGGTCTGCTTGCAGTCCAGACCTTTCACTGATAGAAAACATTTGGAGCATCAGAAAAAATCCAGAAAAATCAGAAAGAAGACCCAGGACTGTTGAGCAGCTAGAACTCTACATCAGACAAGAATGGGACAACACTCCTCTCCCATCAGCTTGTCTCCTCACTTCCCAGACGTTTACAGACTGCTGTTAAAGAGGGGATGCTACACAGTGGTAAACATGGCCTGTCCATGTGTTGCTGTCATCAAATTCAGAATGAGCTAAAATTTTCATGAAATGGTAAAATGTCTCAGTTTAATTCAAGAAAAGTTTGTTTAAAGAGGTAAACTGATGTTTGAATTTTAAGAGTCAGGGTTAAGTCTTCATTTATTGGGTATCACAGATGTTGAGTTTAGAAGAAGAGGGTCTTGGAGAGGTGTGATGGTTGGACCTTGGACTGTGACCTTACGGTACATGCTGTTCTCTACCTTAGATTAACCAGCCATCAGGACATCCCCATTTTGCCAAAGACTAAATCACCTCCAGTCTCATCTGCTAATGATGCAGATCAAACAGTGATTATCTGAGCTGACTGGGCTCTGATGTGAAGCTCAACACACAAACTTTAATAAAATACACAGAAACAGTCCGAAAGTCCGTTTACACCTCACTGCTGTGTAGAAGAGTAGTGTGAGCCCTGGAGTAAGGAAGGTCTGGTTTACTTCATTTTACCAAAGTCTGCATGGCTGTTCACTCTTATTCATGGACGAACTGGTCAGATATTGGAGGTCAAAGGTCAGTGATAAAGGTCATCACATCAGGTCTAACAGCACGCAACATTATGTCGCATTGCACAGCATTGCATGCTTGCTGTACACACTCCATGGATCTGTTAGGGCAGGTGTTTTCAAAGTGTGAGAGTGAGCCTCCCCTAAGAGAACATTTGTTCGTTTGGTGGACCCCCAACCCCAGAAAGATTCAGTTTAACCATATTTTCAAAAATGTATGTCTAATTTTAAACATTTTGAATATTTTTATATGTTTGATATTTTGGTCTGCAAAAGTTCGTTAACATCCGTCTTTGCCAGGTAATCAGTTATTTGGTTTCAGTAATGGATTTACTGCCAATGCTACCTGATTATTCTGCTCTACACCGGTGATTCTCAACATGTGGCTCATTTGTGATGATTTGTGGCTCTTTAATGTCTTCATTTGAAATATTATTCCCCTACAAAACCTTACATAAAGGGACACTTAGACCCCAGGAATTATCAATTGAAAGTCACATTAATTAGTTTGTTTCCCACACTTATACAGTTGGCTTTGTCAACATTTAAATTCGTCTGTATATTTCCATTGCCCTTATTTGCAATTTTTTGCACTTTTAATCCATTTTACTGTATTAAGCCCACTTTAGTCACTTCTTTTAGCAACTTTTGGCCCATTTTTACCCAGTTTTTGACTCTCTTTCCCTGCTTTTTGCTATTTGAATTTCTCACATTTTTGCCACTTTTCACCCATTCAAGCTGCCTTTTGCCATTAAATGCTATTTTTTGTCATGTTTCTACCACTTTTTGACAATTTTTGCTACCTGTTACTAATTTGTCCGTTCTCAAACAAGTTTTGCCCCTTTCTGCCCTTTATTGCCACTTTTTCTACCCCACTTTTGGTACTTTTCACCAAATAGTTGGAATATTATGCTGATTTTGCCCCATTTTCACCATTTTTTGCTGCTTTTTGACCATTTTGCCCCCTGTAACTTATTTTTATGTATTGCCACTTTAACCCATATTTGCCACTTTTCAGCACTTTCGTTGTGGCTCTTGCAGATGTTTTTTTCAACAATTTGGCCCTTTGGTTGAGCGGGGTTGAGTAATGCTGCTCTACGCTATTATTTAGTGGGAACTGTAAGTTTTCATCTCTACATTTGATGCAGACCATGCTCCACCTTCAGCCTGTCTTGGCACTTGTTTTTGATCAGTGACCGAAATTCCTTTCACTTCCTGTTAAAAATTCCCCTAGTTTGGTCACTAGACTTCTTGCTCAGTCTTAAGAAGACCCCAAGGTTTACACAGCCTCATGCTTTCATTGGCTTATACATCTTTGCAAATTAAACCCTGTGACTCGAGCACCATCGGGATCAATGCAGGAAAATCCTAACTTGAATATCTGATTCTATGATATAGTCCTTAAAATATCTACAAATCTATTCATTTTGCTCCATGCAAAGCAGAAGTTAGCAAAGCAAATCACCTTGTTTTCTGGTTTATGGTTCTACGCCTCCCCTGAAGTTCTGTGGCAACCCCCAGGAAAGGCCTGTCTCACACTTTGAAAACCACTGTGTTAAGGCATTTGATTTGCTGTTCCGTGGATTTCTTTTTCTCCCACAGACCAACCTGCCCCAGCTACAAGCTAGCCAGTGGCATACACAGACTTTTTCAAGGGCAGGGGCGAAAAGAAAAAAAGGGCACCTACAGCGTGTTCTCGTCACTAAAGATGGCACTAAGTTTGGCGTGTTTTTGAGGGCACTTTAGACATGTTGATATGTTCTACAAATGGCACATTATAGAGCCTTAAAGCAGACTAACTAGACAGACTACTCAAGTTAGTTTGTAGTTAGGATCAGCATCCACATGAACTGTGTAGATTCAACGTTGGACTGTAGAGAACACACAGAAATAAATAAATAAATCCCTAGGGGGTCTGGGGGTCTTCCACCAGAACATTTTCAATGAAGTGGATGCCATTTCCTGTATTCTAGTGCATTTTAACACCATATTAGCACCAGATAATCCAAACTGGTTCTGTCAGATATAGTTCTAGCTCAATATGGATCAAAAAAGGGCCCAACATAAGTCATTGCAACAGTAATGTTTCATACTATTTCTTGGTCCTAATGGTCTTCTGGAGTTTAGTGTGTTTTCTTCACCCAAGAGGGCAGTTTAGTGTGTTTTGCCAACAAGGAGGGCACTTAAGCATGTGTTTTGGCTCTCAAAAGGGCACTTAAGCATGTGTTTTGGCTCCCAAAAGGGCACTTTAGCATGTGTTTTGGCTCTCAAAAGGGCACTTTAGCATGTGTTTTGGCTCTCAAAAGGGCACTTAAGCATGTGTTTTGGCTCTCAAAAGGGCACTTTAGCATGTGTTTTGGCTCTCAAAAGGGCACTTTAGCACGTGTTTTGGCTCCCAAGAGGGCACTTAAGCATGTGTTTTGGCTCTCAAAAGGGCACTTTAGCATGTGTTTGGCTCTCAAAGCTAGCACTTTACATGTTTTTTAGCTCTGTTTGTGGGTCCCTGTGCTTGGTGGTGGTTGTTCTGTTTTCAGTTGATCACTTCCATTTTCACACGGCTGGAGGAGAGCGTGTGCATAAGGGGCTTTTATTGGACGACATGACTGCTCTCTCTTAGTTTCTATGCCTCATTTCTATGTTCACTCGTTTGACACTTCAGTCTTGTCTCAGCTCCACTCTCCCTTTTCCCCGCTGCCCGTCTGTATGACCCGATCCTCCACCTCTCATCTCAGCCATCTATTTAAAGATGGTTGCTCTGGGTGGCGGGCAGGAGGATGATCTGATGGATTATGTTGATAATCCCGGCCCTGCTGACATACTTCCCCTTCAAGCACAGAGGTCTGAAACACAAGAGAACAGTCCTGAAATCCCCAAATCCACGTGGTACTGTTTGTCCTACCTGGCACAGAGGATTCAAACTCTCTGATTGGACAGAGGAGGCACCAGGTCACCAGATAGTGAGGAACTATGGGCGACGCTGCCCTGAACACACTGATGAGTGTTGGGGTGACTGGTTTGTCATGAGGGAGAACATGAGCGTGGTTCATGAAAGTGATACCAGGTTCTCAGCCCATTCTTCTTTGGCCAATCTCTTCAGCTTCTCCAGATCTGATGGTCTTCAGGGATGGACCTTGGTCTTCAATGGAAAGACCAAGGTTTTCAATGGGGTTCCAGTCAGGGCTTTGACCAGCCCAGTCACTAAGGTTTGCTTTGGTCTTCTGGAGGTAGTTCTTCACCAGGAGCGATGGATGTTTTGGGTTGTTGTGTTGAAGACAAAGAGATGACCAAGACCCAGTTTGAGGGTTTCTTTCTAAATCTTCACACATCCTTCTTTCTTCATGGTTCCGTCCACCTTCTACCAGATTCCCATTTCCAGACTCCCTGAAGCAGTAGGGACGGTTCTTTGGGTTGTACTCCTTTAGCTTCTTCCTGGTAGATCTAAAGGGTGTCATCATTTAGACCCTGGTAGTTCTATAGGGGGGGTCATCATTTAGACCCTGGTTGGTGCTGCATCACTCCACGTCCATGGCCAATGAGAGGGAGACTTCAGTTTGTGTCTCACGGTTAGCTCTGGTCTACAGTTGTTGGTTTCTTTAATAACAGCTGTGATAATGTTGGCGCCGGCGCTCCGTCTGAATTCCGTTTCACCATGACTTCAGCACCAAGGTTAGACGTGACCATGAGGAGAATTAAGTGGTCGCTCAGTGTAATCCATATCACATTAATGTTGAGCGTGTAGCATTAAAGCTGCTGATAGTGGGGGGTGGGGGGTTCTGTATACCTATGAGAGGCCTGTCTGTGGATGCGTGCTCACTTCAGAGTGGGATTTCTCTAGAAAAGGATAATGCTCTCAGTCCAGGCATTATGTGTCCATTTAGCTTTCAGCTTAGATTAACACACACACCGACTGTGTGTCAGCGTGTGTGTCCTGATGTGCTAAAGTGAAGCTAGCTTGAGAGTGAGAGAGGCTAACGTGACCCCTCGTTTTAACCTTTTTTCATTGAGGAAGTGAAGCAGCAGCAGAGCGGCTCCTGTTCTCACACTTTCACATTAGTGTTCATCTTTATTAGGAGCTCCATCACTGGGCGTTACCTTGGAAACAGCTTTCTTTCCTGGAGTAAATATTTATAGAATTTATTTTATTACATCATATCATTATTCAGGTTCTTTTGGGGCCTTTTATGCCTGTTTTGTAGAGATATAACCATGGAAAGAGACCGATTTGATCAACAACCTCTCAGGGCATGCAGACATAACCACTGAGCCATCAGTTCCCCGTAAATATTCAAATAAAACAGAAATTATCAGTAGGGGTGTGCATCTCTCCTTTACAGTCTGATCTGAATCTGGACAAACAGGCCAAGATATAATCAAAGATGTCCCACATAAACAGACTGAGTCAGCATTTTTCCATCTCAAACCAGATTCAAATTTCAGTCTACATTAAGATCTGGATTGAACGTTAAATTTCAGTCAAAATTTCACTGCTTTGATTACAGACTAAGACCACCTACTAACTACAATGTCCAGGTCTAATCTCATATAACAATAAGACCACAGTAAATCCTAAATTAGAGTCAGAGTGATCTTTGTGTTTCTTGCAGTGTGTACCCGTTCCTGGTCGGGGTTTTCGTCTGGGCCAGTACTGCTGCAGATGCAAAGAAGGATACTTCAACCCGGACATCGTCCCTCCAGACCGAGGTAAGTTAATGATTGACCACCCCGGTAGACTTCTGATGTGTTGTAAAGAAACTGGGGAAAACTACACACTCTAAGCCAGTGCTACTCAACCTGTGGCTCTGAGCCACATGTGGCTCTTCTGTGATGATTTGTGGCTCTTTATGTCTTCATTTGAAATATTATTCACCAGAAAACCTTAAAAAAGGGAAACTTTGACCTCAAAATGATCCATTAATCATAACATTAACCAGTTTGTCACCCACACTGATACAGTAAGTTTTAATGGTCATTATTGTCAACATCTATTTTTTTCTCTATCCATTGCCCTTATTTGCATTTTTTGTCCCTTTTTTTCAAAACATTTTTTTGCCATATTCAATCCATTTCTGAAGCTCTTAGCCCATGTTTACCACAACTTTTCTATCATTATTGCCATGTTTATCCCATTTTTCATCAGTTTCAGACGCTTTTATCCTGCTTCTTTGCAATTTTAGCTGCCTTTTGCTATTAAATGCACCTTTTTTCTCACTTTTCCATCTTTTCACAGCATTTTAGCCACTTTTTACTCATTTTTTACAGCTTTTTGACCACCTGTAACTCAATAATTTGACTTGCACCCATTTTGCCACTTTCACCTAGTTTTCTCCGTTGTATGCCTATGTGCCCCTTTATCCTTCATTTTTGCCCCTTTTTTACATTGTTTTGCCACTTTTAATTAATTTTTGCTGCTCTGAGCCCATTTTCACCACGTCCTGTAGCAACTTTTCCATCATCAGTGCCATTTTTATCCCATTTTTCATCAGTTTCAGACTCTTTTATCCTGCTTCTTTGCATTTTTTCGCCCTTTTTAGCTGCCTTGTGCTATGAATTGCACATTTTTTCCTCTTTCCATCTTTTTTTTGCCCACTTCAGTCACTTTTCATTCATTTTTTTAGTTTTTTTGACCGCCTGTAACTCAATTTTTGTGACTTTGCACCCATTTTTGCCACTTTCACCTAGTTTTCTCCGTTGTATGCCTATGTGCCCCTTTATCCTTCATTTTTGCCCCTTTTTTTACATTTTTTTGCCACTTTAAATCAATTTTTGCTGCTCTTAGCCCATTTTACCACTTCTTGTAGCAACTTTTCCATCATTATTGCCACTTTTTTTCCCATTTTTCATCAGTTTCAGCCACTTTTATCCTGCTTGTTTGCAATTTTTCACAGATTTTAGCTGCCTTTTGCTATTTAAAGCACATTTTTTTCCCCATTTTTCCACCTTTTAACAGCTTTTTTGCCCATTTTAGTTGCTTTTTACTAATTTTTCACAGCTTTTGAACCACCTCTAACTCAATTTTTTGACTATGCGCCCATTTTTGCCACTTTTCACACAATTTTCTCCATTGTATGCCTATTTGCCCCAATTCCCCTCATTTTTGCCACTTTTTGGCCGTTTTTTGACCATTTTTGCCACCTTTCTCTTATTTTCATTGCAACTTTCACCCATTTTCACCACTTTTTACCATTTAGATTGTGGCTCTTGCACAGGCATTTTTTCAACCATTTGGCTCTTTGGTTGAGTAACATTGCTCTAAGCATTAATAAAGCATTAGTAAATACTTACATACCCATCATCTATGTCGGCCTTGTATATAATTTATCTATCTTTCATAAATACAGATATAAATGCTTCATTGATGCATTAGTAAAGCATATCCTTCATAACCTTTCCCTTACCTAGAGGGCTGCATTAGGAGTAGGATCACAGGATCCAATGACAATCTCATAGAAGAGGATGGATTTAACGTAGCTGTGGGTAGGAGAGTCCCTGATGGTGCTGGAAAGCTAGTGCTAACTATGATGATGTTAAAGACCCTGTTAAGTAAAATCCAAAATTTCTATCTTAACACTCTAAAAATGTTGGAATCTGGTTGCTGTAAACATGTGAAAACACTGAGATCAACATGTGACTGAATTTTGGATTTAGACCTTTAGAAAGTTTTCCACCTCTGTTCTGGTTTGGTTTGATGTGGGTGGGGCCAATATGTGGACTCATGATGTCACGAGCCCACAGTGGGGAATGACCCCGCCCCTCTGACACTACAAAAAATCACAGAGCAGTTCATCTCAGTCCACTCTGTTGTTAGCTGATGTCTCTGCCTTTATTGAAAGTTAACCGTCAGTAAAATACTGATTTTTTGTTCATTGTGAGGTAAATTTACAAAATCTATCAGCCACAGTGGTCTGTGGATCATTTAAAGCCTCATAACAGAGATTTGAGATAGAAAACAGACTTTACCTCTTCTTCTAAGGTCAATTAAAGGTCAAGAGGCAGGCTAATGGCATGAGTGCTCTCCTCAGTTTACACTGTCGCATTCGTTTTATTGGAGAGGATCATTTTTCTCCTAAGTGGGCGTGGCTTCCACTCATCCAGCAGACACACCCACACGATCCTGGAGCAGATTTTACTGCCTCATTTTTCATGATTTTGAAGCTTAATTTTATATACTTGGACATGTTTTATTTAACTGAAATGTGGTTAAGGGGTTCATAACACAGTGACCTGTCATACAACAAACCTGAATACAGATCTATTTTCACTTTGCAGGGTCTTTAAATACAGTCATGGATGAAAGTATTGGCACGCCTGGAATTTTTCCAGAAAATACACCATTTCTCCCAGAAATTGTTGCAATTACAAATGTTTTTGGTATACATGTGTTTTTTTTTTTCATTTATGTGCATTGGAACAACACAAAAAACCAAAGACAAATTGACATAATTTTACACAAAAATCAAAAAATGGGCTGGACAAAATTATTGGCACCCTCAACTTAATATTTGGTTGCACACCCTTGGAAAAAAATACCTGAAACCAATCACCTCCTATAACCATCAACAAGCTTCTTACACCTCTCAGCTGGAATTTTGGACCACTCTTCTTTTCCCAAACTGCTCCAGGTCTCTCAGATTTGAAGAGTTCCTTCTTGCAACAAAACAGACTCATTGCTGGCCACTTCAGAACTCTCCAGCTTTGTCTCCAACCATTTCTTGGTGATTTTTGAGGTATGTTTGGGGTCACTGTCCTGCTGGAACACCCATGACCTCTGACCCAGACCCAGCTTTCTGACACTAGGCCCTACATTGTGGCCCAAAATCTTTTGATAGTCTCCAGATTTCATGATTCCTTGCACACAGTCAAGGCACCAGTGCCAGAGGCAGCAAAACAACCACAAAACATCCTTGAAGCTCCACCATGTTTGACTGTAGGTACTGTGTTCTTTTCTTTGTAGGCCTCAGTCTGTTTTCTGTAAACAGTAGAATGATGTGCTTTTCCAAAAAGCTCTACCTTAGTCTCATCTGTCCACTAAATGTTCTCCCAGAAGGACTGAGGCTTACTCAGGTACATTTTTGCAAACTCCAGTCTGGCTTTTTTCTGTCTCTTTGTCAGCAGTGGGGTTCTCCTGGGTCTCCTGCCATAGCGCTTCATCTCATTCAGATGACCACGTATGGTCCCAGCTGACACTTTTGCACCCTGAGTCTGAAGGACAGCCTGAATTTGTGTGGAAGTTGACTGAGGATGTTTATCCACCATTCCAACTATCCTGCGTTGCATTCTTTTGTCAGTTTTCTTCTTCTGTCCACGTCCAGAGAGATTAGCCACAGCTCCATGGTTATAAACTTCTTGATTATATTACACACAGTGGACAAAGGAATTTCAGGATCTCTGGAGATGGTCTTTAACCTTGAGATTGTTCATATTTTTACACAATTTTGCTTCTTAAGTCCTCAGACAATTCTGGGCTCTTCTTTCTCTTCTCCATGCTTGGTGTGACACACACAGACACACAACATAAAGGTTGAGTCAACTTTTAGACATTCTAACTGGCTCCAGGTGTGATTTCTAGATTGCCAGCCCCTGTTACTGCCACAGGTGAGTTTAAATGAGCATCACATGCTGGAAATAAAATCATTTACCCACAGTTTTAAAAGGGGGACAATCATTTTGTGTAAAATTATATCAATTTTGTCTTTTTTCTTCAGATTTTTTGTGTTGTTGGAATGAGCATAAATGAAATAAACACATGTATACCAAAAACATTTGTAATTGCAACAATTTCTGGGAGAAATGGTGTATTTTCTGGAAAAATTCCAGGCGTGCCAATACTTTCATCCATGACTGTAAATGTCAGCAAAAAAGGATTCATGATTTTTTTATACAGTGTAAGTGACAATGCCATGCGCTACAGTACGCTACGGTCCGTGATAATAAGACACAATACCTTTCTATGCAACATGATATGATGCTTGAAGATATGATGTGATATGACATGGCTAGATACAGATACATGAAGATGCATGAAGTTACGTATATGTTTTATCTCTTAATCAAAATAGGAGAATCAATTTTATTTGGTGGAACATTTGTTTTCAACCCAGGCCTGTTAACATGAGTGCAGAAACGAAAATAAAGCCCTCATACAGCTGAGATGCAGCTGCCTCACACCCAGTCTGGATTGGCTGTTAACTTTAAAGACAGCGCTGCAGCATCATCTAAAATCAGCGTGCCTTCATGTCTTTCTCCACTGTCTCTGACTCGATCCACAGTCCTCCTCTATCAATAAACACATAAAAAGAATCACCAAATAAACCTTTAAAAAATTCAGCATAAATACAGCCATGAGTTTACAGTGATGTTTACTCTAATGTTGGGATAGATTGTACATGTGATTGTTGCTGAGGCTAGAGATTCCCTGAACAATAAAGAAGCTAATGTTTTTGTTGATGTGATAAAAACCAGGTTCTTGGTAAATATTTCATGGTGTAGCGGTGTAAAGACTCCCCTGTTTGCGGACTTGCTGTGTTCTGTGAGATCTGAAGGTTTTTCACTCACATGGACACGCTCAACTCACACGGGTTTGCGTGGGTGTCGATGCAGATGGCGGCCCTGTGAACACGAGCGAGGACGGACGAGTGTGTTACCCAAACTTGCCCATCTGTCTGCCGTGCTGGCCGGGGTGCAGGAGCTGTCAGGACGGCGCCCCCTGCTGGGTGCAGGAGGCCTGGCTTCTCAGGGCCGCCGTGCTGGCCGTGCAGGGGGTCTTCATGCTCCTCATCTTCGTCAGCATGCTGGTGGCCTACAGGCATCGGAGGAACAGGGTGAGTCAGAGCTGTTTTTTGGCTCAACAGGGCCACCGTACAGATGGGCTGGGATGGAGAGATGATCTGGAGAGCTGTTCCAAGCTTTGAGCCATCATTGCTGCCTTATGTCAGGATTTTAGAGCTAGTGTTATCACCAGATCTTCAGTCCAAACTATCTGTATCAATCACAGAGTCAACAAGAGGGAAAATCTTTATTTAAGCAACAAAAACAGTGACAGGAAGTCAATCTGACCTGAATCCATGCAGTCTGGTTACTGACAAATCCACCTATGTTATGTTAATCAACCTACCTGTTACATAACTGCCTATTCATCTTTATTTCATTATCTTTGCAGCAGCCACCACTGCACTATTATCCCTCTAAAGTAATATAGTTATTCTGTAGGCTTGTACTAAACTGTGAACCTGATATTTGTTATAATATTTCACATAATTAGGGAGAAAAGCTGTTAAAAGTGGCCCTCCTGGTTTGTTCTCATGTCAGTGTCAATTAAATAAAAATCTGTAATGTAAATAAGTGACTGCATAAATATTCACCCCCTTTAAAGTGACTGACCTAATCTAACAGAGCTCCAGTCACTGGTTCATCAGTATTCCTGGCTACCATTACACCATGAAGACAAAAGAACACTCAGAGAAAAGGTTATTGAAAAGTCTAAGTCAGAGGATGGAGACAGAAATATCTCCAAGTCTCTGAACATCCCCCAGAGTTCAGTTAAATCCATCATGAGGAAATGAAGGAATATGTCACATGTGTAAATCTGCCTAGATCAGACCGTCCTCACAAACTGAGTGGGCGTGCAAGAAGGAGACTAGTGAGAGAGGACACCAAGACACCTATGACTACTCTGAAGGAGTTCCAAGCTTCAGCAGCTGAGATGGAGAGACTCTGCAGACAACAACTGTTGGCCGGGTTCTTCACCAGTCAGAGCTTTATGGGAGAGTGGCAAAGAGAAAGACACTGTTGAAGAAAACTCAGATTCAATCTGGACTAGAGTTCACCAAAAGGACTGTGGGAGACTCCATGGTCAAGAGGAAGAAAGATCTTTGGTCTGATGAGACCAGAATGGAGCTTTGAGACCAACAGACAAGACGCCAAACACTGACATCAGCACAAACACACCATCCCCACTGTGGAGCATGCTGGTGGCAGCATCATGCTGTGGGGATGCGTCTCAGCTGCCGGCCCTGGAAGGCTTTAAAGGTAGAGGGTAAAATGAATCATGGAGGACAATCTTCTTCAGTCTGACAGAGAACTACGGCTTGGGAGAATATGTATTTCCTGTCAGACAATGAGCCGAAGCATCCAGAGAAAGCTACACAGAAATGGTTTAAAGACAACAAGGAGAATGTTCTGGAGCGGCCGAGTCAAAGCCCAGACATCAATCCAATAGAGGATTAGTGTCTGGACTTGTAAAGGTCTGTTCAGTCCTGATCCCTGATCAACCTGACAGAGCTTGAGCAGTTTATCAGCAAAGAATGGAGTAAAATTCCAGAGTCCAGATGTTTGATCCTGACTGAGACCTATCCACACAGACTCAGAGCTGAGACTGCAGACAGAGGAGACTCTACTAAAGACTGACTAGAAGGAGGAATATTTAAGCAGTCACTTATTTTACATTACAGATTTTGATTTGACATTACTTTGTAGAAATCTGGTAACACACAACTTTATCCACATTTTCTAGATCAAATAAAGCTAACTGTACCGCTTCTTAGATATGCTCTAAGTGCTATTAGCTCACTGCACTGTGGCAGCATGGCAGTGTCCATTAACAGGAGCGCTAGTGGCTACTAGTGGCAGCTGCACTGCAGTCAAGAGAGCTTTTCACTCTGTTTTCATTGTGGAACTTGACAGATAAAAATAATATCAACTTAAACAAAAAGTAAGGCAATTTGTGTTTGGTACATTATTTCTTTGTTGTAACAATGCTTCTTTGCAATAAATCTGATACCGTTGGAAAGCCTGTTTATTACCCTTTTAAATGACGCCACATTTGTAAGGATCATGCATTTGTGGGATGAGCAGCAGAGCTGAGTATGTGGGTTGCGCCCATGAAAAATGCGCCAGATCTTCTCTGCCAATGCCAAACAGCTGATTCTGCTGTTGATATTGACTCTTGTTTTGAGCTTCTGGTACCCCCAGGTGTTGACAGCACCTGTGAGCATGGGCGGGGCTACAGTGGTCAGTAGATGTCTGCTTCAAGAATCGGCATGCCACATTTGACTGATCTGGATAGGGCCCGTCGGTTGGGCAACTTCAAGCTGGTGTTCCGCAAAACCAAGTTGTGGCATTGTTTGGAGTGAACCCTACTACCATCTCCAAACTGAAGGCCAAGTTCCATGTATGGTGTATGGTGCTTCCACACGCTACTGAAGCTCCTGTTTGTGAAATGAATAAATTGTTAAATCGTCAATGTCTTGTTTCTTCAAACTTCAATCATCCAATCCACCACACCAAACAAGAGTCAACAGCAGAATCAGCTGTTTGGCATTGGCAGAGAAGATCTGGCGCATTTTTCATGGGCGCAACCCACATACTCAACTCTGCTGCTCATCCCACAAATGCATGATCCTTACAAATGTGGCATCATTTAAAAGGGTAATAAACAGGCTTTCCAGTGGGATAAGATTTATTGCCAAGAGGCATTGTTACAACAAAGAGATAATGTACCAAACACACATTGCCTTACTTTTTGTTTAAAGTTTATATGTAAATAAATTATAAGGATAAAAGGCTTATAATTATGGTGTTCACGACCAAGGGATCCAACTTTTACCCATGAGCCTGCTGTTTGTGCAAATCCCTGATTCACAGTTCACTGGAAACAGCTCCACTTTAAGGTCCTGACCCACCTGTTGAGAACCACAACTCTAAAAGACATTAGTTATGCATGTTTGCATGTTTAAATAAATTGTTTGATTTGAACTTCAAATCAGAGATGTTGGCAGTAGTAGAGGAGTGTGTCCTCTGATCTGTCCTTTATCATGAGAATAGAGCGATGTGGCACTTGTTTCTGGTATAAATAAAGAGACGTGCAGATTACAGGTTTAAGTAAATAGGTCATAATGTAAAAATACATCTATGTGGTCTTTAAACCTACGTATTTCCTCTCCTCTCTAACCGTGGTGTTTTCTCCTCCCTTAGAGGATCCGGGCGTCGGGCCTCCTGCTGCTGGAGACGATCCTGTTCGGCTCTCTGCTTCTCTATTTCCCGGTGAGAGAGCGACAGATTAAACTCTTTACAGATCACTGCCCAGCACTGCCCAGGATTATATCATAATGGACCGTTTGTGGGAGGGGGAGGGGGGCCGTGTGAGAATGGGATGGGGGCTGGGTCGGCAGTTTTCATAACGATTATCAAATCAATCTTTACAGTCATTTTACCAATTAAAGGGATGTTAATGTGGGTCAGCCGTGTGAAAGTGTCTCTCAGCTCTTCCTGCTGACTACAGGTGTTTCTGTAAAGATTATTACCTATTGATTAAGTTTTATATCAGATGTGTGGACATGTTAATGGGACTGGCAGCCATGCTGGAAGACTTTTAACCATCATAAAAATCTTGACAAACAGGACAGGGTTTACATTAGCCCGGATCTACCTGCTTTTGAATCACATTTAAATGTTCAACACATAAAGATGGCAATGGCCAAACTGTCTGTAGGGAACACATGCAAACTGCCACATAAATAAATAATGAATGAATGATAACATATTGTTATCACATCTGTGAATGTGCGTCCATTCATTCTGTAGAGCGTTTATGAGGTCAGGTTCTGATGTTGGACCAGAAGGCCTGGATCACAATCTCGGTTCCAGCTATGGGTTCCACCAGCTAGGTCTGGGCGATATGGCCTAAAAATCACATCACGGTATTTTTCTTGCCTTTGACGCTAACAGTATTATATCACGGTATTACAAAATTAAAAAGAGATAATGCTCTCAATCCAAATTCAAGTGCTATAAACCACCTTCTTCCCTTAAAACAAGCCTTTGATTGCACACTCAATTTGTGTCTAAGCATAGGAACACAGAAAACATGTTTTATTTTTTTAAGTCACTCTAGGTTTACTTCTTACTGCACTCCAACTTTCACATTTCATCTCTATCCCGCTGAGGTGCGTTAAGCTGCTAACGACTTGAGCATATTTCCTGGTGAAGGCGTTCACAATAAAAGCATTTCAGAAAAATAACACCTGCTGACTTCTATTTTGCAGAGCTCGATGGAAGTAGAGTGTTTAGCATTGAGTTAGCTTAGCTATGGCTGCCGTACCGGCGTTCCAGTAATCAAGTCGGAAAAGCTGTTGTTGCTGCTATTGTTGTTATGTTCAGCCGTTGTTAGCTGTTGTTAGCTATACTAGTTGAAAACAACGCATAACATGGTATTTTATAGATACAAACACCATAGTACCATGTCCACAGATAGACGTTGGACAGAACTACGTATACCGCTGATTTAATTTCACAAAAACAAAACAGAAGTGCTAATAATTAATACATTAATAGAGTTTTCATTACTGTTGATGCACGACTCTGCCATCTTGGATTATGACGTTGTGGGCAAGTTGGGGTTGGTGAGGATCGTCCGACTTTCCGAGTTGGAAATCCAACTTCAGGGGGCGTTCCAGATGAAATTTGCAACTGGGACCTCGGAAAGTCCGACTTCCCAGTACAAATGGAGCACAGCAATATTTCTTTATGAAACGCCTGAAAAACCTCCTCATGAAAGTGTAAAAACTTTTTAGCAATATTTTAGGTTTTTTTCGAAATTCAGGTGTTTCCATTACCAGTTTTTTATTGCTCTATTTTGATTTTGTGCATTTCCAAGTGTCATGGAAACCCAGCTATAGTCTGGCATGGTGCCATCTTGAACAACCAAAAAATCGTGTAGTCTGAGCCGGCCTTTACTTCTCAAGTCCCCCTCGTGTTTTCAGAGACCTTCTTTTAACTGGATTGTTATTTTTTTTGTAGATGTTAGTTTTGTCAAAGTTTTCTTTTGCATTTTTGCCAAACATGACAGACAGAAAAGTACAATACCATCTGAACGCTTTAAAAATGTTAAAAGTCATATAAAATGGTTGAAAACTTTGAAATTCACTTTAAAAGTGCTTCGAAAGTGCCTGAATTTCACCTTTGTAGGATGGACAGCCCTCGTATAAAAGGACTTTTGTCCAAGGAGTGCTTCTGTAGACGGCCTCTAACAGACATGGAGGAGCTGCAGCATTTTAAAGCACTGGCTTCACCTTTCAACACCAGAGGTTGGTGCTTGGCTGTTCCTCTCATATTCTGTAACGCCAAAATAAAATCTGAATTCACGCTGATACTAATATAGGTGGATGAACAAAAGCATGAGGACAATGAAGCTTTTCCACGATCAGAACCAGGATCAGTAAACGGCTTTAGTCTTTATATTTCAGCGGAGTATAAACAACACATCTCATCAGCATTAATAGACATAAACTCCTGTATCTAAAGCATGTCCTCTGAACTAAATGTGATGTATATTTCAGTCTGTTGGTTGTGCTTTAGTGTAACAGCAGAGCTGTAATCCAGGAATTAAAGCTGGTTCCTCTGTGACGGTCGCTCTCCGTCACTCCGCATAAGAGCATCGGCTAAAGCTGAAAATGTGAACACAAATTTACATCATTGTGTCCGAACCGCTCACAGAGGATCAGCTCCTCACAGAGACGTATGGAGGCAGAGAGCACATGCTGTAAACATCCAGAGGAGAAGAGTTTAATCAGAGATGGTCTGAACCCGAGGGCAGGTCAAGGCCAGAGAATAAATCTGATTGGTTAATGTGGAAACCTGGTTTCTATATGTTTTATAGATCTCAGTGAGGAGTTAGCTTATTAAAAGGTGCTTTTATAGAATGAAAATCATAGTTACACATGTGATGAGCAGTTTTTACACAAAGAAAGCGAAAGTGATGGCAAGTGAACTCACTAACACCGCTACACAAGGTTATAAAAGGAAAAGAATGTAGATCATGGGGCTTCAGAGCAACTAACTAAAGGTTCTTTTTTTTTGTTTGTTGTTTTATTAAAGATTAATTTTTGGGCCTTTATTAGATAGAGGAGGACAGTGGATAGACTCAGAAACAGGGAAGAGAGTGGGGAGAGACAAGGGGTAAAGGGCCACAGGCTGGATTTGAACCCTAGGCCACTAGTTTACACGTTGCATGCCTTAAACCACTCGACCATCTGCGCACCCCAAGCTTCCTATTGTTAATAGAATCATTTAAAAGAGACATGAGAAAAAAAACACTGTCTAAGACACTGTTAATTTTGCAAACTAAAACTCTGACTAAAATGTCTGCCAAATGTAAAGAAGCCCGCAGGTTAGTTCAGGCAGTCATCACAACCTGACGATTCACACCTGACACACATCTTAATCACATCCTCCTTCATCAGTGGTTTACTTAAAGGTCACATCTTATGCAAAACACACTTTTTCAGGCTTTTCTAACAAAAATATGTACCCTGGCCTCCACAATCCCCCCAAGAATCAGAATCCCCCCCCATGTTTCAGAAAATGTGTGCTGAAACAAGCCGTTCTCAGATTTTCCCTGCATGATGTCACATAGGAAGTTAGCCCCGCCCCCAGCTTTGATTGGCCCTCATCGCTTGGAGGAAAGTGTCGCCCTCTGAATCCTCCTCTCAGCTGCCAGTTCATTGTTTGAATGTATACGTTTCCAATAAAGTAAAACAGAAGAAGAAAGCCACGTTCATTTCCTGAGAGAGGCGGAGTCAGACAGCTCATTAACATTTAAAGCCACAGACAGAAACAGCTCGTTCTGAGCAGGGCTGAAAGAGAGAGGTTTTTAGACATGCAACAATCCAATACTGGAGTGCTTTTACAGCAACAAACTCCACAGGCATGTTCAGGGGACAAACTTGTCTTAATTTGGTAAAATATCTGACCTTTAAGCTGCAAGAGTTCCAGGCTCTTCCTCTGCTCTGCCCTGGATCACCCTCTCGCCTTCAACCCACCTCCACCCCAGCCTCAGACTGTGAGGAGTGATGAAGTCGCAGCCTGATGTCAAACATGTTTTGTGCCCTAACAAATGTGTAAACAACCTGAGATGACTGGCTGAACTACCTTCTTCTCCACAATGAAGACGAGACTAGAACAAACTATTAATAGATCTATAATGATAAAAACTCTGGGGAAAATCAAGTTTCGTTTTCCTCAAGGAGACTGAAACAAGACTTAAGTGTTAATGCTGGACTGCTCATTGTCAAAACCCACTGAATTTGTCCACTGTGGGTACAAGTGGACATTGAGGGAGTGGAGTTTATCTGCAGTTCCATATTAGCTTCATTCTTCAACCACAGAGGTTGCTGCTTCTCTCAGGGAAAAGAAGGATGAGAGGAAGCTCTCTGCATTTAAAACAGTGGTTCTCAACTAGTCAGGCATCAGGACCCACCACGCCCTCCTGAAGAGAAATCATGACCCACATAAAAAAAAAAAAAATCTTCATTTATTTCATGAATGTTGGTTAATAAGTATTCTTGGCTACCATTACACCATGAAGCCAAAAGAACACTCCAAAAAATGTTGATATTTGGACCCTAAATAGAAAAAATGTATTGAACAAAGAGACAGGACAAAACAAACACGTTAGAAAAGCGCATCATTACAGAAGGACTTGCATGCATACATCTTAATTTACACCAGTTTTCCAAGATAGAAGTCTGGTAACTTCCAGAAGAATTTCCTTGTTATCTTGGGTAAACCAGTCTTATTTCAGAGAAAAATACTGAATTTTACTCGGAATCATTGGAAAACCTAACAAAAAAAATGCATGTATAAAATAACTGCATGTTCACTTAGGGCAGTGATACTCAGCATGTGGCTCCTCTGTGATGATTTGTGGTCCTTTAATGTCTTAATTTAAAATATGATTCCCCCAGAAAACCTTTAAAAATGGAAACTATGACCTCAGAAATTATCCATTGCAAGTCACAATCAACAGTTTGTTCCCCACACCTATACAGAAGGCATAAATTGTCAATCTTTATTATCTGTCTGTATATTTCCAATGCCCTTAATTGGATGTTTTTCAAGACTTTTTGTCCATTTATGCCACTTTTACCTATTTTTGCTGCTGTTAGCCCATTATTGCAACTTTTTGTCCATTTTTGCCACACTTATCCTGCTGTTTGCCATTTGCTATTTTGCCATTTTTTGCCACTGTTTTCCCACTGAAGCTGCCTTTTGCCATTAAATGCCTTTTTTCCCACTTTTGCCACCATTTTGCTGCTTTTTGCCCATTTTAGTAGTTTTTCACTCATTTTGTTGCCACTTTTTTTCCCATTTTTGCCACTGTTTTGCAGCTTTTTGCCCATCTTAGTAATTTTCACTCTTTTTTTGCCATTTTTTCACCATTTTTGCCAACTGTAACTCATTTTTTTGGTAACTTATCACCACTTTTGCCTCTTTCTGCCCTTTTTTGCCTCTAATTTACCATTAATGCTACTTTCTTTGCTGCTTTTGGCCATTTTTTCAATTAAAACCACTAAAGTGGCTCTTTTAAAGGTTTTTTTCCAACAATTTTTCTCTTTGATTGAGCAGGGTTGAGTAACACTGACTTAAGGCCTCTGTAGATGGAGTTTTTGTCATATTTTTTTTTCTCTGGCACACATTCACGACCCACTAGAAAGACCTTTGCAAACCACTTTTGGGTTGAGAACCACTGATTTAAAGAGACACAAAAAGGCTTCTTCGAGGTGGTTTAGGATTTAAAAACCTCCTCTAGTGCTGGTTTGGTATATTATGACTCACTGTGTTCAGAGGTGGAGAAGGGTGATGAAATGTGACATTTACGGCGGTCTGACTCACTTTACCTGTGTCTCTGCAGGTTTTCATCATGTACTTTAAGCCGAGTACGTTCAGGTGTATCCTGCTCCGCTGGGTCCGAATGCTTGGCTTCTCCATCGTCTACGGGACAGTTACTCTGAAAATGTACAGGTAGGTGTTAGTATTTTGGCCTCCTAGGGCAACCCCTTTTCCAAAAAAGCTGGCGCGATATGTAAAATGTGAATAAAAATAGAATGCAAGGATTTGCAAATCCCATAAACCCATCGTTTTTGTTTCCTGTTCACATATGGCTTCTTCTTTGTATGATCCAGCTTTGACAGTCATTTGTGGACGCCACGGCCAACTGTGTCGACAGACAATGCCAGTCATACCTGAGGGCCTGAACTTCACCAGCACCCAAAATTTTAATCATTTCTTGAAATTGTTCCAGAATTTTTACACAGTTTTTTACAGATTGTTGACCTCTGCACATCTTTACTTCTGAGGAACTCTGCCTCTCTTAAACACTTCTTTTATACCCAGTCATGTTACTGACCTGATGTCAATTAACCTAAAATGCTCCTCCAGCTCTTTTTTATTACTACCACTTACTTTTCTAGCCTTTTGTTATCCTGTCCCTACTTTTTTGATAGGTGGTGCTGCAACCAAATTCAAAACGAGCTAATTTTTTTCATGACATGGTAAAATGTCTCAGTTTCAATATCTGAGTATTTTCTATTGTGAATAAAATATGTTTATGATATCTGACAGTCCGGCATTCTGTTTTTGTTTACATCTCACACATTGACCCAGCTTTTATGGAATTAGGGTTCTACAGAAGCATTACACATTTGTCGACACACTTTGTCTAATATGGACCATTTCCTGCCTCTTTCAGGGTGTTGAAGGTGTTCCTCTCCCGTACCGCTCAGAGAGTCCCCTACATGTCCAGCCTCCACCTGCTGAGGATTCTGGGGGTTATGCTGATGACCGTCAGCTGGTTCCTGTGTGCGTGGACGGTTGGCATCCTCCAGAACCGGGACAGGAACATCCCTGTGTTTATCACAACCAGCACGTCAGATGGCCAGGGCTTCAACCTGTGCTACCTGGACCGCTGGGACTACATGATGGCTGTGGGTGAGTGACGGCGGTCCTGAAGAGGAGACTAGAAAAGACAGAAAGAGGATCACCATGCTCTGAGCTTACAGATCCTCCCACTCTAATAATGCAGCCATGGTAACTTTATCTCAGATCCGGCTCTCTGCCTTTGTAGAGTCATGGATCTGAGTACAAGTCCTTCAGTGACTCATCTTCTCCTCACCTTGGTTTCACAGTGCACACATTGACACAGCATCCAGTCAGTGTGTGGTGTGCCTGTGACCATGGAGAAAAGATAGTCCCTTTATTCAGTGCTGCATTAAATAATGACAGAAAGAGGAAGAAGGAAAGCAGCTCAGATACAGGAGCCCGTCAGTGTTCACAGTAAAGGGCCGGCTGACGTGAACAACACCTCACTAGAAAAACAGAAATAATCATCTGCCACTCGCAGTAATCAGAGTTTACAGTTCCAACAGTCGTTAAGAAGACAATTTAATGGAACAAGAAATGACTAGGGCTGTCAAACAATTTGGCTCAATCCCAATCCCCACCCTTGTCCCTCCCACTTAACCCAACCCCACGTTTGTGCATTTACTTCTAGGGGTGTCCAGATTCTTGCTGAGTGGAGGGGTAGAACTAGAGCCACGTGGTCCTTCATGAACATTCCAAACTGAGTGTTTTCAGGATGTCTCCCAGAATGCCTTGGGAATCAGCAGCAACGTTTAAAACTGTCTCATATCATAATTTATTGTGGTTTACATTAGGGCCGCAGCAATCAATTCTTTTTGTAGTTGAGTACTCCATCGATGCTTCTGGTGATTAATCGAGTACTCTAATAAGACGTATTGCTTTTTTTTTAATCAGTCACTTTTGCTTTTTTTTTAACCCTTTACCTACTGACCCAGCGCCAGTGCTGTGTTTTCAAACAGCGTTGGAAAGCTGAGAATTGTGGGCATGTGCACATATATGGTTCATTACGGTACTCGCAACCATATGACACGGGCATTCATAGCAAAACACCAGAAGTATCGTGAGACCGCTACACGGATTCTCAACACTGTAACTCCTCGAAAGTTTGCTCAATCTAAAAAATTCCAACACTGACAGAGAGCTGAGAATCTGTGCTTTCCGACAATATATGATGTGTGGTATATATATAACGGTAATGTTGAACAGCACCGTTAAAACGGCAGCTTTGGCAGAAGACGAGTGAGAAGGGAGAGAAGGAAGAGAGTGTAAAGCATCTCCCTGACCATCGTCTCCTCTCATCCTCAGCTGAGCTCCTGTTCCTGTGCTGGGGAAGCTCCCTGTGGACCGCCGTCAGGCCGGTCCCTTCAGCCTTCCATGAGCCTCGCTACATGGGCATCGCCATTCACAACGAGCTGCTTCTCTCCACCATGTTTCACCTGTTCAGGTAACCGGCCAGCACAGCTCTGAGCATCTCAGATGAAGGAAATGTTTCAGTGGTGTCGTGGTGCATTTATGTGACATGATTCTGTCTCCCCCTCAGGTTCACCTTTCCCTCTCTCCATCCTGATTGGATGCTGCTGCTCTCCTTCACGCACACCCATGTGACCATCACTGTGACACTCGCCCTGCTCTTCATTCCTAAGGTACTTAGCTTTAAACCGACAAGCCAGATGAACAGCTGGTACGGGAAATATTTCACATCCATCTGGGAAATAAAAAAATGTAGAGTGACTAAAGGAACATTCTTTCTGTCACATTCATCACAGGCCAATCGGAGCAACCAAACGTGTGATGAAGTAGCCCTGCGCTTTACTAAAGGAGTAAATTACATAACGTAACTTCAACTGTCAGCTGTTTTTATGCCAATCCATGTATCTCGAACGAAGTGGTGCAAAGTGGGATGAAGTGGCGCTCAAAGCACGCACCGCTACCGGTCTGGAGTGCCGGCTGTGGAAATGCTCTGATAGACTAGAGAGGAAGGGTTGTGCTCCACAAATGCTTCGCCGGCAGATCGTTTCCCAGTCGCTGTATGTGGAAACTGGAGGTTAGGGGCGAGTCCAGATAGATTAATATTCAGCAGTTTGTTGGAAAGAGCTCATTTGTCTGCCAACCTCACATCTTCCATTTTCTCCAATAATCCAGCATCTATAGGGTGCCTGTGGAAGAGTGGACTCTTAATTTAACCCCATGTTCTTTGGTAAAGGATAAATGGTATTATATGAGGATGTTATTGTAAGTACAGAGTTTTCCTGAAGAGATAACATACAAATTTATACTGTTATGTTCTGCAGTTTCTTTACGTGTCCAAGCCCGGGAGGGAGGAGATTGCAGCAGAGGTGTATGAAGATGAAGTGGACTTGCGGCGCTCTGGCTCGTACCTCAACAGCAGCTTTCATTCGGCTTGGAGTGAACCCAGTGTGGACCCGGATGACTTCAGGGTAAACTCAGAACGATGTTATCACTTTGCTTTGGGACATAACCTACAAAAGGTGGATGAAAACCCAAAAGTCACATTTAAATAAAAAATATAAATGTCCCTTAATTCTACTGATAAACACATAAAGACTCTGTTAAATACACCTTAAATCTATTATAATCTGAATTATAAATCTACATGAAATACAATAAACAGTCAAGTGAACATGTTCTTATATCTTCTCTCCACCACTTATCCTTTTCTGACCCTAAAATCTGTTTTAAACAAAAACCTGCCTTGCCTGCCCTGACATGTGGCTTTCCGTATCTTTCCCTCCACCTTCTCATTAACTCCCTCCCTTCTTATGTGCACCAGGACGAACTGAAGAAGTTATATGCCCAGTTAGAAGTCCACAAGACCAAGAAGATGACAGCAAACAACCCTCATCTGTCCAAGAAGAGAAGTTCTCGATGTGCGTTGGGGAGATCCATCATTAGACGTATCGCTGAGATCCCAGAAACCGTGAGCCGGCAGTGTAGCCGCGAAGAGAAAGACGGATCCTTCCACAGCAGACGAGTAAATCAGACTGACTCTTTCAGGACGGTCCCCGATACTGCCAGTATCAGCTACAAAAGCTCAGTTAAGTCCCCATCTCCATCCTTGCACAAGTCCCTAAGTGATCATCATTATGTCAGGGAGAGACACCTTTCCCTACGAGACTCCATGTTGGACGCCAACTCTGTGAAGAGACTTTCCCGGCGTTCTGAGACAGACTCCTTGGATATTCCTCCAGGGGTTTGCAAGTCTGCCAGTGCCCAAAACCTGACAATTGATACAAATCTCCTGCATCCTGATCATACCAGGCTTCATAAGTCCTGGAGTCTAACATCCACGCCGGCTCATTCAGTGGAGAACATAACCAAGGTTAACAGATCGAGCACAATGCTGGCACAATCCAGAGAGAGCATGTCCATCAGCGACCAGACTAGAAGTGCCCTCCAGTCCGAGTCATACGACAAGGCTGAGGTCTGTCCTTGGGAGGTGGAGCAGGAACAAACAGGGGACAAGAACCAGAAGCATGTCACCTATGCAAATTCTCAGGAATCTGCAGAAAAAGGGCCGGCATCTCCAGAAGCACTTATCTGTCCCTGGGACCATATACCAGCCCCTGTAGAAAAAGCCCCTACAGAAGAGGTGTCACAGGATGAGGCTGGATCTACAAAACAACAGCTATCTGTGTCTGCAAGTGCACCAGGCTCACCAAGACCAAAAGTCACTAAAGATAAACGTGTTTTCTCCTTGCGAACTGCTACCACTAAGTGGCTCTCTGTCAAATCCATCGTGGGATCAATGGATTCAGCAAACAAGTCCGAAACCGATGGTCAAAATAAAGAGGATACCGTCTCACAAAAAAGCCAGGAAAGTACTGTAACTACACCAAGATCAGGAGCATCTAGCAGACGTCCAAGCACAGAAAAAAAGTCTTTGCAGAAAAGAAGTCTGACAACAGCCGATGGAAAACCATGCCTGGTGAAGCAAAATGCCATCCGATTGTCATCTGGGGATTCTTCTGACAGAAGTCCAAGAAGGCTTGTAATAGTAAAATCTGCGGTCTACCCTTGGGACATTGATGATATGCAAAAAGATGGCAATTATGAAAATGTATTTTTATCAAGGCAAAACAGCAAACGTAGTAGTGTCAGTTCTTGGGAAACTAACAGCAGCTGTCGAACTCCATCAACTCACAGAAGAGGAAGTAATCGCATTACTCCAGCTCGTAACGTTTCCCATGTCGATGTGTGTCCGTGGGAGGCAGCTGGAGAGGAACAAAAGAGGCAGCAGAGCATCAAGGCAGACGTCTGCCCTTGGGATTCACAGGTATCCAACGTATGTCCATGGGAATCTCAAGAGCATGCAACTGTGAGAAGACAAGGAAGTGGTCGTGGTGATGTATGTCCTTGGGAAGTGCAGAATGTCCCTGTTATTTACCACACTAGTGTGTCCAGAGATTCCCAAACACAACAGTCTTCAGACATTTGTCCCTGGGAGACAGCTGATTCTAAACCTTCAGCTGGGCAAGATAATGAATATGCAAATGTTTGTCCTTGGGAAGTTCAGGACAAGGCTGAGGCTGTTTATGAAAACATCAATCCTGTGGCGAATAAGGGAGCACTGGCTGTGCCCCTGAGACAAGAAGGTATGAAAGCTGCAGTTTATCCTTGTGCATCCACAAGCGATGAGCAACAATACCACGCAAAATCCTCTACACAGTATTTAGGTATGCAAGCACCCAAGACAACAGAAAGTTGTCCATGGGAATTCCCTGATCCTCCCACAAACTTGGAAAACATTTGTCCATGGGAAGACGGGAGCACAGTGCCAACCAATACAGACTCAACTTCCCAAATGACCATCAAGGCAGATATTTGTCCCTGGGAGTCTGGACATCCAGACAAACCAGAAGACTCACAGAAAGTTGTCTTGCCTCTGGAAGCTGCTTCCATACAGACTGGTGGGAAAGACAGCCAAAGAGAAAGCATTTGTCCCTGGGAAACTGATGTCCCTGAGAAAACCACAGCAACAAAGACAATGTCCCAAGGACAGGAAAGACTAGCAGATGTTTGCCCATGGGATGGTGGACCACCAGAATCAAATGTAATGCAGACGCTCAAAATGTCAGAAAGTCATGAAAAGCAAGGTGCCACTCATGCAAATGTTTGTCCATGGGATACAGAGGAAGCAGGGGCTGTCAAAAGTGTAGTACAAGATTCATCGGAGAAACTACAAAGACAAAAGCAATCCCTGGAAGATGTTTGTCCATGGGAAACAGAAGCACAAATAGTTCTAAAGCAAGACAGTGCAAAGGCAGACATTTGTCCATGGGAGACAGAAGACACTAAAGTTGCAAAAAAACAAGAAAGCAAAAAGGAAGATGTCTGTCCATGGGACACTGAAGCAGCAAAAGTCTTAAAAAAGCAAGACAGCTCTCGGGTAGATGTTTGTCCATGGGAGACGGATGACCCAAATGTTCTCAAAAAGCAAGACAGTGCCCGAGAGGATGTTTGTCCATGGGAGACAGATGATTCTAAAGTTTTGAAAAAGCAAGACAGTGCAAGGGCAGATGTTTGTCCATGGGAGACAGATGACCCAAATGTGCTGAAAAAGCAAGACAGTGCAAGGGCAGACGTTTGTCCATGGGAGACGGATGACCCAAAAGTGCTGAGAAAGCAGGACAGTGCAAGGGCAGATGTTTGTCCATGGGAGACGGATGACCCAAAAGTGCTGAAAAAGCAAGACAGTGCAAGGGCAGACGTTTGTCCATGGGAGACGGATGACCCAAAAGTGCTGAAAAAGCAAGACAGTGCAAGGGCAGATGTTTGTCCATGGGAGACTGAGGAACCAGGACTTGTCAAAAAGCAAGACAGCTCTAGAGATGTATGTCCCTGGGAATCTAATGATCCGCAAACCTCGACTGAAAACAAAGCCGTTGATCCTGTTAGTGACAAAGACCAAGCCACAGAGATCCAGGTGATACCCAGCGTACAAGAGACCCCGGCAGTTACGAGCACAGAGCAGATAGAGGCATCCAAAGAAAACTTAGCACTGGGTCGACGCGATGCTTTGTGTCCATGGGAGGTGGGTCGGCCCAGCTCTGGCTCATTCTCAGACAATACTTCAGACGTTTTTACATGGGAGCCTGAGAATATTCCTGAGGAAGATGAAGAGGACGACGCAGAATGTGCTGCCGAGGCTCTCGTATTCCCACCCGACCTGTGACCAAAACCTAACCAACATTTACTTTCACTTCAATCAAATAAGGGACAAATGAACTCCTTATGTTGGTGCCTGTTGATAGTCAGGGGCACTTGTTGAGTTCCTTCACTCCATGATGAGGTTGGAGTGCAGGGTCAGCTCATGCATGGTTACCATGTAGCTGGCAAAGCCAAAAGCCCTTTCAGAACGACTTTTACTTGAACCAGTTAAGGCCAGAACGCATCACTGTGACGAGTGGACACAGTGAACCTGATTGAAGATAAGCTTTCTTTGAGAAAACTTAGTATGCTCGCCACTGATCCAGCGATAGCTACAGACACACATTTCATGGTAGATGAAGGGCATCTAAAGCATTTAGATGGGCTCCCTTTTCTTCCTGTGTCCATCCCCTCCCAATTAAATCTTTCTGTGTGTTTATATTTTAAGATGAAAATTTACAAACTTGCCAAGTAAGTAAAGTATGTTTGACCCATGGCAGGGGTGAATACCTGGACTTTACAAGCCCACGGTTCTCATGATCATAAAACACAGCCCAGGACCTGAGAGATTAACTTATGCCCTGTTTATACAACAACGTTTTCAAGTGAAAACGTAAAAGTTTTGTAGCATTTTGGCTGTCTGTTTAGACGGCAACGGCGTTTTGGTGCCTGAAAATTGAACTTTTTGGAAACTTGTCCTGAGTGGAAGTTTTTGGAAACGACCCCGCCTCCGTGTAAACAGGAAAAATGGCTCTTCCTGAAAACGAACATGCGCACTGCGGCTGAAGTAAATACCCACGTGCAAGTAGGCTTATAGCGCATGCGCAAATCCCAAAGCAAAGATGGCTGATACCAGTGTACCGTTCGTGCTCCTCACGCTTTTGAATTTAACCATACTTCTCCAACAAAGTGTTGGTTTACTTCACCATCGCTTGGATCAACGGAGACGTATTTCGTGCCTGCATTCTGACTCGACCCATATGCAGTCGAAGGGCAGCCCGTAGGCGATCAAAGGGCATATGGGTTGAGTCAGAACCTGGTGCAGGCACGAAAATTACACCGCCATCTACTGGCCTGGCATGTACACTACATCGTTTTTGGTGTTTCCCGCAGTCTGGTGTGAACGGAGATTGTTTTGAAAACGCTGCTGTCTGAATGTGGAACTTTTTGGAAACAAAAACAGAAAACAAAGTAAAACGTTGTTGTATAAACAGGGCCTTAAAGGGCGTTTTCACACCTATCCCATTTGGTTTGGTTAAAACAAACTCTAGTCTTTAAGCTAAGTCAGCACAGTTTGTAAAAGCTTTTGAATTTATCCTGGTGCAAACCAAATACATGTTCTGAGACAGACTGAAAAAGCCCTAACTGGGGCTAGACCAGTCGAGTAAGCCAGGCATACAGGGTGGATCTTTGAAAAGCAAGTGGGTGAACAGGTCATAGTTCAGGAAGATTACCGTGCGCCTTCTTCTCTACTGTCTTGATACGCACCTCAAGCAACCCAACTGCACCAATGTATTACTGTTGGGCCATGGCTGCACCTCATGATAAATGCAAACAATTAAAAACGGTTAGGGGTTAGGTAAAGGCAATGATCAGAGCCAACATCGGTCTGTGTAGTCGTCTGTCCATGCAGGAAATGGAAAGTGTCTTTGGAGCAACCACAGCCAGACACAACTCAACTAGTTTTTGTTTAATTCCCGGAATTTTCCTGCAAAAATTCCAACCAATCAGAGCATGTTTCCTTGTGCATTACATGTTCTGATCCACTTATAAATGTCTCCATATGAACACACACCAAACTTAAGTTAATTCAGCAACAGCGGAATAAATTAGCCCGAAATCAGACCAGACCAAACCAACTAAAGGTGTGAAAATGCCCTTAAGCAAAACCAGCAGTCACAACATATCAAACTTTATTCTTACATGGAATTTATATTTTCAAAGACAAAGAGCATATTCAGTTTAAAGCCATGCTACCAAGACTTTAATGGATGTCAAACTTCATTTATAACAATTATGATTAAACTATGCATACCTCTCTGCTGAAGTGATTCATTTTCACGTTTAATTCTGTAACATTCCAACACTTCAAGAAACAAAAGCAAAAGTTGCATGAAGAACTACAAACATAGAGCTGGGATGTAGGGCTCAATAGTGTGGTTCTGGAAGTTAAAGTCCCATTTCTTGTCTCCGTAGTGGATTTGGTTTTTAGCCAGAACGTCTGAACTGTCCGAGGTAGACTCACCATGAGCTACCTTGGTGTGAAACGAAGGAAAATGTTTCTGAGAAGGACAAAAGTTTGCATGATTTAAACTTTGTTTTAAGAAAAATGTGGTTTACTCAGCATCACAGGGAAAAGAACTTCACTACCCACAATCCTAGAGCGCAAATACATCTTTGATTTTGGCTCCTGTTGTTATGGAAATGTTAACCATCTCTACATGACAAGAATATACATCATACCAGATTCACTCTATAAAACTCTACACATACATAAACTTCAATATTACTTTCAGCATTAATGCATTTATCCTAATTCAGATCCATAATTAGTGCATTAATCTCACACTTTATATTCCCTATCAGCACACTTTGGTTAACCCTAGGGATGCACGATAATATCAGCCGGATACCAGTATCAGCAGACATCAAAATTTTTGCCGATATTTACATCCGAAATTTGGGACAGGCATATCAGAGTATATAAACTGTTAAATTTGGCCATACTAATAAATTAATGGAGTTTAGGCTGGACCAATAGACCTATGTAAGTTGAGATCTTTTTCTTTATTCATTTTCATTCTTTAAACTTTAAAATATGTTTTAAGAAAAAAAGTTTGTTTCTTTTTCCATCATCAAACCTAAAATTATGTTCAAAGGACTGAATGTTTCGTTCCATAAAACATATTTAAATATCGGTATCGATATCGGCTAAAATGAATCTATAAATATCGGCATATCGGATATCGGCAAAAATCCAATATCGTGCAGCCTTAGTTAACCCTTGTGTTGTCAAACATTTACCTTTCTACTGTTCCCTTATTACCTTTAAGAGCCATAACAAGCTCCTTTTTCCATGATTAGGTTCACATCATAATCTTCAATCTCCCAAAAGATCTTTGTTTTCTTTCAAAATAAAAGCAGTTTTAGGTGACAATAGTGACATTTTGAAATGGGACAAAAATGGGAGATTAATCAAGATTAACTACAGTAATCTAAAGATCAATCACAATTTAAAAAATCCCTTGATATTATTTAAGAAAATATTATTCAAAGTATAAACAGTACAATAACGTTAATGTAAAAAGGTCTACATTGTCTACATGTTTAAGAGTTTGAAAAGCGATTGATGACAGTGATTTAACCCTTGTGTTGATTTAATTTTCCACATACTTGCAAAAATCAGTTTCTACAAATAAGCAGTTTAATTACATTTTAAACCAAAAATCTCCTGCACAAACAAAAAAAACTAATTCTAATATATCACATACTTGTAAAGAATCTGGGTTTCATTTCATAGTACAGAAATATGTACATTACAAAGGAAATTAAAACATCTCAATAGATCTTATCTGTCTAATTAACAGCCTGGCCCTTGCGCATTTGTACCCCATGGTGATTGCTGTTGTACAGCATAAAAATGTTGCAGAAACATGCTGAAATAAGCTTAATTGCATTTTAAAAGGGAACCATTTATTGACTCATTACTCCTGCTCATTGTGTGCGTAAACAACAATGAAAAAGAATAAAATAAGATCATAAAAGCAAAAAAAAATCCTGACGAATAACAAGACAGAATGTTTCATTTTTCACCCTACAACAGCACATTTGGTAAAGGAAGTGCAATGGATTGTGGGATGTGAAGTTCTCTTAGAAAATAATATGTACGAAAAACCTGTACCTTTGGTGTTTCTTTAATCCTGTGTTAGACGCAAATCAGCATTCTTTTATATTCCTGATTTTTCAGGTTGCTAGTTTTCTTGGCCTAAGTTAAAAACACTGATATGCAGATTTAATGAAAAGTCAATGGAGGATTAGAACGGGGAAAGTAACTTCAGGAACCAGAGCTGCTGAAAAAGCTGCTGAGCTCTACTGGGATTGACATAAAAACACACTTTTAATGTGCTGTAATAACAAACAAAATATAACACAGAGCATTTAAAGGATTTTATGGGTTTCAGCTGACTCGACTCACTCCAAATCATTGCTTTTATTTTATGATGGTGGAAAGGTCCCAGGTTTTACTTAAAAAATCACTAATTAGTAAAATAATTCAATGATTTTTTTTTCCCAGCTACAGGACATTTTTTATTGGGGTGTTTATGCAGATATGGATAGAAAAAAGACAGATCTCTGTTACCATTGAAATGTTGACGATTGTTGTTTCTAGTTTATCTGAATGATTTAAATATGCCACATCAACACCGCCGCCATTTTCCTCTGATTTCAGCTCAGGTTGGAAGACTCGGATGTTTTATAAAGTTGTACTGATGGATATTAGAAAGAATCACAGATAGTACAAATCCAGGAGCTCCACACTGTGACTGAGCTTCAGACACTGGAGCTAAAGGAGATGAAGCCTCAGAACATCTCAGGTGAAACATTTGTTCCTCTATACCCTACATTCACATTTGTAAAAATGGTTCAAAATATCCCCTAACGCTGGTGCTAAAGATGTCAAAAGAGATAAAAGAAACGTTAGACAGTGGTATCTGCCTCACTAGACTAGCAGTTGATGCTAATGCTAACTAGCTAATGTAAAGTAATAGCAGTGTCAACGTTAGGTTATGCTCGCTACTTTATTTACCGAACATTTGAACAGAATAAAATATTTTCTCTTACCTTAGAGCGTATGTGGGGATATTCTTTGGGTGGAGCTGAATGCACAGAGGGCATTTCTCATGTTGAAGTCACGGAGTTAAAGTCACAGTTTTACCGCCATTCGCTGAAAAGAGCAGGGGCAAATATTTCTCTTAAACCCAGCAACGGTTGCTATGAGAGGAGGCTTTCTGATTGGTGTATCAGCGGACCAATCAGAGCGCCAAGAAAGTATCCAAGCAAATGAAAAGTTAGCTTCAGTATTTAGTGATTAACCTTTAAAAGGTCAATTCATTTAAAGTAAGAATTCCAAGATAAAGGTCAAAATTTGGACATTCAGGATCAAATTCTCCGAGATTAATCTGAGATTAAAGTAAAAAATATATGAAAAACTTGTGATTTAAGCCCAGAATCATCACATTTACATTATGGTCTGGAGTTTGAAGAGACATTTCTGTGAACTGGAGTTATCCAACCACTATTTTAATTTTGGTTTTTGTAAATGTAAAACTAAACAATATTATAAATGTCAGACTTTAATTTCTAAAATTCAAATTTTTGAGTTCATGTTAAAATCTATGACATTTTACCTTGGAATTTTAATTCGATTTTTGTGTAAATATTTGACTTTATGATCTCAGAAAAAAATGTGAAAAATCAGTTTTTAAATCTAAAAACAACTACATAAATAGAAATATACTTTTTGTTTTGTCTGATTTTTATGTGGCTCCAATACATCATACATTATGTTTTTAACCACAAAAAAAAAATTAAATATAAATGCACATCTAATTTGATAACTACAGAGAGCTCTGCACCCCCCTGAGATCTTTGGTGGCCCCCCAGGGTTGTCTGGACCCCAGGTTGGGAACCACTGATTTAGAACATTGCAGTCCCTGGGGGGCCAGTAGCCTCACGCAGAGGCAGTTCCCCTCAAAGGGGACCACCTAGGTCCAAGTCCTACCTGTGGCTCCTTTCCCTCTTGTCATTTCCCCACATTTCTCCTTATTGATTTGCTGCCCTTTCAAAATAAAAGCATAAAGCCACAGAAAAACATCTTTAAAAGGTCATTAAAGCTGAACAAATGTGTTTTAAATTGAAAAATGATCTTCTCTTGTTCTGGAAATCTGTTAAACCCTCCATGCCCTCTCTTTATTGCCTTCTCAGTTGCTGTTTGAATGAATTAATGAAAAATGTTTAACCTTTAATCCAGCAGTACCATAACAGCATTTCATTTTCCCACCCTGAGCTTGATATCAGAAGAAAATGGCTTAAGTTTCTCTACCAATAATTTGTCAAACTAGAATAATAGTGGGGGGATTTTTTACTAGACATTTTTGTTTAAAAGCTAATATTTTGGCCCTTTTTTTGTGTGTCTGGCCCTCATGAGTACTGTTATAAAAGTTCACCATAACTAAGTGCCAGGAACAGAGGACTGCAGTTTTTTAAAGAATTATGTGTGAAGGCGTTTCACAGCCCTGACAGTTTTCTGTGTAATGAAGTCACTCGTCTGTGCCAGAGGAGTAAAACCATGAAACCAGGCGTGTTTTTCTGCTACAGTCCATCCATTCAGCCGTTTCAGTGTTTGAAAGCTGCACCAAGATTTTTGTCATTTGAGTGATTCTAGTTTTGTGGCATTGTTTGCATGTCAGCGTGTTTTTGAATGAACGTACTGTGATATGTTGTCCTGTTGAAGAAAATTAAACTGTTGTAAACATCTACATGACCTTACAGCCAATGTTTCAGTGTTTTATGTCTCTAATGGAGCGTCACATGGACCAGAGTATCCCCGAGCCTCAGACTGGTCCATCATGCTGCGTTTGCATTTACAGTGATTCATAACCCTGTAGAAAAGATTAACACTAGTATTCCACTCTCTGATCACTGCATCTACTACTCCCAGGCAAGGCCGCCAATAAGGGGGGGTAAAGGAGAGAGCTTTCTAGGGCCCAGCCAACCTGGGGGTCCACGGAGGTCCACCGTAAAGTTAAATAACAATGTTTGATTTTTAAGCTGAATAATAGCCCCTGTGTGGAGTTTGCATGTTCTCCTGGCTCGTTATGCTACCCAGTGATTCTTAATTGCCCGTAGGTGTGAGTGTGAGCATGCCTGGTTGCCTCTATAGGTCAGCCCTGTGATTGACAGGCGACCAGTCCAGGATGTGCCCCGCCTCTTGCCCAATGACAGCTGGGATAGGCTCCAGCCCCTTACAACCCTAAACGGAATAAGCAGTGTAGAAGATTGATGGATAATAAACCCTACTATAGAAGCAACAACATATTTATTTATGCTTAAGCCTTCTTCAAAAAGTGAATCAAAATGGATTAAAAAAGATAAGAATGGGTTAAGAGCGTGGAAAAACTGGTAGAAAGGGATTAAAAAGTGAGCCTCATGTACGTTGGTGGCCCAGGTTTAAGTCCGGCCTGTGGCTCCTTTCCTGCAGGTCTCTCCCCTACACTCTCATCCCTGTTTCTGACTTTATTCCACTGTCCTCTTTAAAAAAGGGGATTAAAAAAACCCTAAATTTACCTTAGAAATAAAAAAAGGCAAAGAAAAATGGTTGATAGGGCCAAAATGTGTTTAAATTGTTTGAAATGGGTCAAAAGATGCAAAAACTTGCAGGAAATAAAAGTGGTGAACTTGATTTAAAAAGTGTCACAAATGTGTTAAAAGTGGCAAAATGGATTTTAAAGTGGTAAAAATCTGTTATAATTTGTTAATAATGGGCTCTTATCTATAAATGTTCTACATTGCTTTAGCAATTCAGGGACACTGTGTAAATAATGGGTTTCAAGCAACAAAATTGGTTTAAAGTGGCAAAAATGGGCATATCAAATGGTGAAATGCAGTTTAAACTGGCAAAAATCTGCATTAACATGGCAAAAATAGTAGAATGAGATTAAAAAGTGAGCCCTGTGTAAGCTGGTGGCTCCGGTTTGTGGCTCCTTTCCTGCATGTCTCTCTCCTACACTCTTATCTCTGTTTCTGACTCTATTTCCCTGTCCCCTTTTTAAAAAAAGGCCCAAAAAGCCTTTAAATTAACCCAAAAAATAAAAAAGGCAAAAAAAAGTGGTTGATAGGACCTGAATGTGTTTAAATTGTTTAAAATGGGGTTAAAAGATGCAAAAAACTTGCAGAAAAAAGTGACAACACGGGTTTAACAGTGTAAAAAATGTGTTTAAAGTGGAAAAATGGAATGTGTTAGAAGTTGTAAATAATGGGTTCTCATCTATTAGTACTACACTGTTTATCCCAATCAGGGCCATCGGGTAAATGACGGGTTACAGTAACAAAGATTGGTTTAAAGTGGCAAAAATAGGCATATCAAATAGTGAAATTCAATTAAAACTGGTAAAAAATTGGCATGTTAAAAGTAGCGAAAAAAAAAATGGGTAAGCAGTGGTGACAGTAGGCAGAAAGAGGTAAAATGGGTTTAAAAAGTTCTAGAAAGGCTTAAAAAAGTGGGCAACATGGACTAAAAGTGCCAAAATGTGTTGAATGTGAAAAAATGGGCGGTACATATTTCCATACCACTTTTTAGATTCAAGGTTGTGGGGTAAATGACGGATTACAGGTGACAAAAATTGGTTTAAACTGGCAAAAATGGGCATAAAAAGTGTTAAAAGGAGTTAAAAGTGGCAAAAGTGCATAAGCAGAGGTTACAGCAGGGAGAGAGAGGCAAACTGGGGTTGAAAAGTGTCTAAAAAAAAGTGTTTCTATGTGGTTTAAATGGGTAAGAATAGTTGAAATGGGTTAAAAAAAAAAAAAAAAATCGCAAAATTGATGAAAAATGGCACCAAGGCCAGCGTCAACTCTACTGATCCAACACTCAGACACTGATATTTTCAATAAATCCCACAGGGGGGGAGGGTCCATTGTCTGAGTTTGTCAGGGGTCCAGACTATTCTGATCATGGCAGAGATTTATTAACCGTCAAACTAGAGCATAGGGACTGTTGATACCAGTAAGCCTGTTTCTGGCCTGAAAATTAGCCAACTTTGCTAAACCAGCCTATTTACAGTAATGTTCATTAATGTGCATTGTCTCTGTATTTAAACCAATAAATAAATAAATAAAGTAAACCTAGAGAGAACCCACACATGGACAGGGAGAACATGCCAACTCCACACAGAAAGGCCAGACTAGGACACAAACCTTCTTTCAGAGCACTTTCAGAGTCCTCCAGGTAGCAAAGACTGGTTTACAGAGTCCTGTAAGAGCTGACCCTGGTGTCTGACATCAGCACCAAAGTTTAAATGACCAAATACAAACTGGTCCACATGAAAAACTCAGTCAAGACCAGAATACCCGAGTCCATGTGAACAAACACCATTGTTCTAAATATGAGAAATCCAGTGAAATGTGATGTGAAGAGCAGCAGATGAGACGTTTGATTTTTGTATCTCCTGAGGTCAACATACAGCATCATCAGAGAAATAAACCATACAATGTCTGGAGATCTGTCCGTTTTATTTAGCACATACGCATGTTCAATATTCTCATGGAAATGTGTGAAAGGAGGTGAAATGAGGAGCTGTGATGTGATTATTATTCCACTGTGTTGTGTAATCTGCTGCAGTGAAACAAAGACGAGCTTCTCTGGCTGCTGCTTACAGTCGTTTTGTTCATCGGCGTCTCAGCAGCATTTCACTAACAGATAAGAGCCTCCAAAAGAAGCTTCGCTCGCTGCCAAAGACCACAAACTAACCAGCCACAGCCACAGCGTTTGGCTCTGAGTCCTGCTGAGGTTTGACATGAACAACAGCGCCCTCCAGTGGTCTATTTGCTCCACTGCACGGCTGCTGGTTTGGGAACTTGGTAGTTTAGGGCTTCGAACTCTTCTCCAGGCTTCAGGTCGGGGCCGGGGATCATGACCGTCTAGAGGAGACACAGGAGAAATTTAAATGAAATGACATAAAATCATCACATATGTGACACGTTTTTCTGTGTCAGCTGAACAAATATTCTGGTTTTAAGGTGGAATGACTAGAACATGGGGTGATGTTCCAATACACAACACACTGAGTTTTTCAACTATATAAATGTACTTTCAGAGAAAATCTAGGGTAGGAAAACATCATTTTTATTTGCATGTTAATTATGATTTTGGGGGAAAAAATAATCTCATGTCCATTGCTTACAAAAGAAACACAGACAGTTATGAGCTGATTCACCACTGGATGAAACTGAAATCATGATTCATTTATTTCATTAAGGAATAATTACGTTAGATGTTAAAATCAAAAACTACAGATACCAGTTAAAATAAAAAGTAACAATAAGAGAAGTTGTAAACACCCAAAACAGGGAGTGAAAATTGGCCGGTACTGGCTATAAATTTCAGCCTGTGTTTGCAGATATTGGTAGAAAAAATATTGGCCTATCTTAGCTTTTAACATTGACCTATATTGGCTGTAAATATGGGCCTATATAGGCCAATAATTATCACCCGATATTGGCTGTAATTATCAGACAATATTGGCTGTAGTTATCAGCCTATATTGGCTGTAATTTTGATCTATATTGGCTGTAAATATTGGCATTGTTGGCTGTAAATATCTGCATATATCTGCTGTAAATATCTGCATATATCTGCTGTAAATATTGGCTTATATCAGCTGTAAATATTGGCGTAAATTAGCTGCATATATTGGCATATGTCAGCTGTAAATATTGGCCTATAATCTGCTGTAAATATCGAACTTTATTGGCTAGGAATATTTTGGGTGTAAATATTGGCAGATATAGGCAAATAATTATCACCAAATATTGGCTGTAATTTTGATCTATATTGGCTGTAAATATTGGCCCAAACCAGCTATAAATGTTGGCCTATATCGGCTGTAAATATCTGCATATATCAGCAGTAAATTTTGGCGTATATTGGCTGTTAATATTAGACTATATCGGCTGTAAATATTGGCATAAATGGGCTGCATATATCGGCATATATCAGCTGTAAATATTGGCCCAAACCAGCTATAAATGTTGGCCTATATCGGCTGTAAATATCTGCATTTATCGGTTGTGAATATCGGCATATTTTGGGTGTAAATATTGGCTTATATAGGCAAATAATTATCACCAGATATTGGCTGTATTTTTGATCTATATCAACTGTAAATATCGGCATATTTTGGGTGCAAACATTGGCCTATAATTATTGGCCGATATTGGCTGTAGTTTTGATCTATATTGGCTGTAAATATTGGCCTTAATTGGCTGATATTATTTCACTATATAGTGTGTAAATATTGGTTGTGAGTTTTTGTCAGGACCAACAGACCTACTGTTTGTCAGCTGAAGTGTTTTCTCTGTTAATCTTATTACTTAAACTTTAAGTTCTTTTTTAAAGACTGAAGATTTACATCCAAGCTGCATTTATAGACCAGAATTCTCCAAAATGATCTTCCAAATATCAGCCTATCATTGACAAAAAGACAATATTATTATCCCTAATTTTTCTATTAGAATCATAGTGTTTTTTATTTACAGAATAAATACCTGGATGTGTTTCATATATAGCTAATAACCTACAAAAAAAGTGTGATTTCTGGTCCTTGTTACCCAGCTCATGATGGATGACTGATGTTTTTGGGGGGTGCAGGGGACTGACCTGAAGATTTAAGGTGTTATTGGTCTGTGTTTAGCACTGATCAACCTCTATGTCAGAGTTATGTTATTCTAACAGAATTTTAAGGGCTTTTTCATCATTGAAGCAGGTTTTATTGCTACCCTTATTGAATCCTTTTGTCTCTCTGAGGAGGTCAAACACCTCATAGATCGACGGTGAGGAGCTCGACAGGTCATAAAAGCAGGACTGCTGCAGCATTGGACGGTAACCAAACAGGGACTATTTTAGGGGAAAAGCAAAGACTAGTCAGCAGATGTATTAAAGCATCAGGAGAGAGTGAGAGGAGAATCATTTACTGAAAAATCAGGCATTAAAACCTTTACACATGCCCCAGCCCACATAATCCTGTGGTCATTAAAGTGACTTATGAACTGTCTGGTCAATAAAGGGTTTTTAATTCCCTTTAGACAGGAATGAGACTTGGACTTCTGCCTCCTTCTCACTAAAAGTCATATAAAAAATGGCTAAAGCAGCAGAGGGTCACCTTGATAATGGGGTCTTTGGCCGGAGCCCAGGACGGCACTATTTTTCCGTGTAACCTCCATCGGCTGTAGGGGTTGACGATGTGTCGCTCCATGACCAGGTACTCCAAGACGTCTTTGGGCTGCTCCTCGCTGCCCAGCATCAGTCTCCCGAAGCGGTCGTAAATGGCTAGAGTCTGGGAGAAAAACAGACGTGATGAAAGGTTATTCAGTCGTTTAAAAGCAGGTTAGCGTGTTTTACACCCGACTGTTGAATAAGGCAGTAAAAGGACTGGACTGACCGGCAGACTTCATCTAGTGGATGGAAGTGTAAGTACCCTGCTGTGAAAAAGTTTGTCCCCCTTCCTCATTTATAATGTTTTTGCATTTTTGTCACACTTGAATATTTCAGATCAAACTAATTAATCCTAGTCAAAGTCTGGAAAACCCTCCAATGAGAATGAATTAGACCAATTCTGCAGAGATGAGTGGGCCAAATTTCCTCCACAGTGATGTGAAAGTTATCATTGATGCTTGCCTGCAGTCGTTGCTGCCACGGATGGAACAACCAGTTATCAGGTTTAGGGGTCATGACCTTTCCACACAGGGCCAGGTAGGTTTGGATGGCTTTTTCCCTTAATAAATAAAATCATCATTTTAAATCTGACTTTTGTATTTACTCTGATTATCTTCTTAAGTCTCTGTAGACCAGTGGTTTTCAACGTTGGGGTCGGGACTAGGGCTAGGCCATTTATCGCAAATTAGATTAAATCGCAATAGGGTGCAATATTTCTTTAACCTGAAATTTGTGTTAAAATACCAGTTTACACCTCTTATTTTGCAGCAGAGATGTTGTGCTTTACATATCATGTAATCATTCAAGTGACATAATTATAGAATAGTCTGCAAAAAAATGCTACTTTCTTTATTTTTGTACATTTTTCTTACTGAATATAAGAATGATATAAAAATAACCACTCCCTCCACTACAAAAATTCATATCTGATTTGCAGTACGAGTCAAGATCAACACAATAAGTTATCTGTTGGAAGTAACATAAAATGAGGAACTTCAGAAATAATCGTATATTAAATCGCTATATTGGGGGAAAAAAAATCACAATTAGATTATTTTCCCAAATCGTTCAGCCCTAGTTGGGACCCCATTGAAGGTCACAAGACATTGAGAGGGGGTCTCCAGATGCCTTAAAGAAACTAGGAATATTTTTGAATTCAGTGTTGCCACTTTACACCAATTTTGTCTAATTCTAACCCGTTATTATCACTTTTCCCACCAATTTTGACAACTTTAACACATTTTTGCCACTAAAAACCCATTTTTTGCCTGTTTTAAACCCTTTCCACCACTTTTTTTCTGCCTGTTATTGCTACTTCTAAACCAAATCTTGCCACTCTCTGCCTAGTGTTGGCTCTGTTGGCCCATTTTTGCCACTATTAACCACTCTTTACTACTTTTTACGCCACATTTCACAATTTCATATGCCCATTTTTGCCAGTTCAACCCATTTCTGCCTCAGCTAAACCTTTTTTTTGACAGTTTATATCAATTTTTCATCCCATTTCACCAAATTTCCACCTGTTTTTGCCACTTTAACACCATTTCAGACACTTTATTAATCCCCTTTTACCATTTCATATGCCCGTTTTTGCCACTTAAACCCATTTTGACATTTTTTTCAACTCTAATCCAGGTTTTGGCACTTCAAACCCATTTCTGCTACTTTGAAACACAAATTTCACCACCTTTCCCAGCATTTTTGCCATTATTAACCCATTTTAGCTATTTTTGATGTATTTTAATTCTTTTTTAAACAAAAGGATTAACATTTATAAGAGGGCCACTTACTGCACAAATGAATTAAAATGTGTTTCTTTGATAAGAGTGGTTATGATTCAGGTTAAATATAAAACATCACAGCTTAACTTTACAATGGACCATGATTAAGCTGACCCCAAATCTGGCTGGGCCATTTTCCCCCCTAATGGGCGGCCTTGTCTCCACATGACTTTTCTAGAATGTTCATGGCTGTGTTCATCCACCTTCAGGCACAGTGGGGGTCCCAGGTCTCTGAGACCTTTATTTTGGGGGTCGCGGTTTGAAGAGGTTGAGAACCCCTGCTGTAGACAACACTAGAGTAGAATAACGACAGTCTTTAATGTGAACGAGTAAGTGGACACGAGTCGTACCTGTTTGGAGTGCATGCGGACCGTCACTTGGCCGTACAGGTTTCCTTTAGTGACCATGTCGGGGCAGCGGGCGTGGACCACTTTGGGCAGCTCCAGAGACTCGACAAAAGTCCACCGGATCGTCTTATAGCGGTTTCCCCGTGTCATCTCCTGAACGCAGCACAGAGGAGAAGTGAGGAAATCGGAGGAAAACATGATTCTCAAAGAATCAAAAAGATCAGCCGTGTTCAGAGGAAGAACTCACCGGATAACAGCGCTCTGTCACCAAGGAGTGAAGCTTCTCTTTGTTGAACCTGCAGAACAAACAACACAGGTTGAGCTCTGCCTTTACAAAAAAGGATAAAGAGTGGTGAATAATAGTGGTGAAACTGTGGAACAGTGGTTGAAAAGGCTTTAAAAGTGGCACAGATAAGTCAATTCAACACCGTGTAGCAGCTGCTCTGACAGACAACCTTCCAAAATAAAGAAATCAAAGAATCAGAGAGTTTATAAAGAGCACTGTTTTCTAACTCTCACTTATATGAGCTCTGCCGTGGTTATGGAGATGTTTTAAAGGCTAAAGCTTGTTTTTCTGCTGTGTTTTCCCACTTCACGGCAGATCTAAAGGCATCACACACCCTCCTCTCACTTCTATAAGAAATTTCTCACTGTAATATTCAGCGCCGGCCCTCCCTGTCTGTGAGGATCGGGTTCTTACTGTGCCAGGGCGTTGTGAGCCTCGATAAAGATCTCCTGAGCACGCTCGGCAAACCCTTTTGTCGTGAAGTCGGAGTCGTACTCTTTGATTTTTCGAATTCTGGAAAAGAAAACCAAAAAAAAACAACACTCAGATCATTATAGAGAAGATGCCTGAGAGCTGATAGAGAGGTGGACCCGTCTCCTTAATTTCAGACTCGGCTATTTAAACTCCTTTGTTTCAGTCAGAAAAACAAGCTTACGCCAGCTGTGAGGCGGCGGACTGCCGTATCTGCTCGGTTCGCTGTTTCAGGCCTTCTTTAGAAAGACTGGACAGACGAGCGTCGCCCTCTGGGGGAATGTAGGGGTCGAAGATTCCCGCTGGGAAAAGAGAACACAGAAACCATCAGCCTACACACTCTGTAGAGCTCAGCATACGTCTGTTTATCCACAGGTTATTAATGTTGTCTTTTTGTAGGAATATCTAACCCTTTAGACTTCACTTGCCCCAAGGGTAAAAATGGACACGTCTGCACTAAAATCATAAAATAAAGCAGCTCTATGGAGGTTTAATGCTCTAAATCTGCCACACAGCAGAAAAAAACTCTGATTAATCTCAAACGCTGTGAATATCTGTGGTTTCTTTATTTATAGGTCAGACAGACTGCAGTTAATCAATGGACAGTGCTTTTCTTACTAAAACACCCCGATAGTAAGTGTTATCTTTACTAAATCTAAGGTTGATTATTATCATTATTAAAGTTATTATTATTATTATGAATATTAATATCCTTTATATTACTGATATCATTAATATCAACATCATTAATATAATAAATAATAATAATAATTATTATTATAATTATCAATATTCTGATTCTTATTCTTATTGTTATTATTATTAATAGTAATTTTAATATTATTGCTATTATTAATATTAATATCATTATTAATAAAAAAAAGTAAAATAATTATGGTTATCAATATTCTTATTCTTATTCTTAATATTCTTAATATTATTGATATCATTAATATTAACACCATTATTAATATAATAATAACAATTAGTAGTAGTAGTAGTATTGATATCATTAATATCAACATCATTAATATAATAAAATATTAATTATTATTAATATTTTTGATATTATTATTATTATTGCTATTATTTTATTTTACTAATAATGAAAATAATGATAATGGTAACAATGATAATATTTATTTTATAATAATTATAATTATTATTTTTTATAATCATTTCTGTTATAATTATTAATTTAATAATAATTTTTATTATAAGTATTTTAATAAATGAAAGAATTAAGCCTTTTGTAACTTAAATGGACAGTCCATTTATATTTTTATTTAATTTACAATAAAAAGTCATCAAATACTCAGTAACCTCCCTGTTTGACCATCACTTAATAATGGGTATAAATATATTATTTATCTAAAATGAGATTTAATCCTAATATAACAACACAACAGGCGTTTATGAAACATGAGCATAAAGATGAGGGCGTTTTTGACCCAAAGACAACAAAGGAGTTAAATTAAGGACGTTCTTTAAAAAATGACTATTAAACCCAGAACTTTCAGTAAATTTAGTTTCTGTTAGCGTCATTTAAAATGCAAAAGCATACCGGCTCCAATCCTTAAGAGGGCTTACTGAAAAACCAATCCAAACACCCCTCTTTATCCTGGGGCTTTTATTGTGAAATTCTGCTTCACCTATGTGGAGTTATGTAGTTAACAGAAAGCTTTTCACAGCTAGATGTCTGCTGTCTAAGTTTCAGATCATTGCAGAAGTCCACAGGGTCCAGAACTCTCTGATAGGAGATGACTGGAGGACAAGCTAACAAAACCCCTTAACTAATGAGTTTTAACATAAAAACAGTCTTTCAGCCTGGGTAGAGCCAGGGTAGGATCATGTCAGGGAAATATTACTGACAAACAGGAAATAAAAAGCGTGTGATTACCGGAGCAGGCAATGTTGATGGGCCTTTCAAAGTACTGCTGTCTGAAGACGACGCCTGCCGCTCTGGCCTTGGCCTCCGGGTTCTCCTTCCCCTTCATCCCCACCGCCGGAGGGATGAAATACCGCTTCTTAGTCCGGACCGGGAGGAAAAGTGGTCCAGGATGCCTGAGCTCCAGAGACGTCTCTGCACTCTGACAGATGGAAGAAAAAAGGTTTGGTTGTTGACTCTTCTATCATCAGACACAATTTTAGATCAAGCCTGACCCAGTTATACGCTTCTCAACACAAGGTCTGATTTAATCTGAAGTTTTTACTCTTCCTCTGTTTTCACAGACCTGAGATCAACAGTCAAGGTTTTAGCACATGTGATACTTTAGTCTAAGTTCCAGGAAAATAATTGAAAAACATAATTTTCCTTATTTCTTTTCTGCAAATAACATCGGTAAAACTTTCATTTTGAGGTTTACAGTTGTTATTTTTGTATTAAGGCTGTCAGAAGATACAAATCTCAGAGTTTCTGTAGTTCATCATGATCAATCACAACCCTCTTTTATCGCCTTTTAAAACTCCACTATTTTGTATTTTAAACATTTTTTGTGCCATGTTTTAAAATTTAGACCAGTGTTACTCAACCCTGATCAACCAAAGAGACAAAACATACCTCTGCAAGAGCCACAATCCAAATCTGGGGGCATGAATCTAATCAATACTAAACATGTATGTTAGTCTGAGCGTGCAGAGAGCTCTGATTCACCTTTCATTTTCAGGATTTTTCTTTAGTCATATAAGAGAATAAGATGGGGTTAGAAAGCCAGACCAAGACATCACTTTTTAACCCCAATCTCAACTCTGTCTGATGTTTGTTTTGCTCATTTTAACAAAAAAAAAAAAAAAAAATCATATAAATGTTCTTCTGCTCATTTGGTATAAATGTTGGCTACTCTGCATGCAGAAATAACTAATTAGCTAATTGCAACATTTTGGTCTAATATGGTTACTATTAAAGATAACGTTAAAAATCATGAAATTCTGACAGAAGATACTTTAGATGGATAAAAAAATAGAAAAGGAAAAATATTACTGAATATCATTTTTGAATACTAAAATTACATTACTGAGAACTTGACACTCATCTTAAATTTAAAGAATAAAGATGTAACACATTTTACTGTGTGTGAAAAATCATGATATGACTGTGAGGAAGTGATATTATGGAGAGAAAGAAAATAAATATTGAAATAAAAGTGGGTTTCTTCTTTACATCCAGAGGAAATACACAGAAAAAATAAAAGGCTGTCCATGTTTTGATCATTTAAAGCAGAGATACTCAACATGTGGCTCTTTTATGTCTTAAAATATGTAAAATAGGTTAAAATATATCTTAAATATTATTCCCCCAGAAAACCTTAAAAAAGGGAAACTCTGACCTCAGAAATTATCCTCACACTACTCTGGTTGTTTACCACACTTATAGTTGGCTTTAATGGCCAACTTTTAAATTTGTCTGTATATTTCCATTGCCCTTTTTTGCCACTTTTAATCAATTTTTTACTGCTTTAAGCCCACTTTTGTCACTTCTTTTTGCCCAGTTGTTGGCTCCTTTATCCTGCTTTTTACTATGTGAAATTTTTTCCCCATTTTTGCCACTTTTCACCCATTTAAGCTGTCTTATGCCATTAAATGCCACTTTTTTTCCCCAAATTGTTGCCACTCTTTGCTGTTTATTTCCCATTTCAGTTACTTTCCACTAATTTTTTGGTCATGTTTTTACCACTTTTTGCCACCTGTAAGACATTTTTTGTCACTACTTGCCCAAATTTTGCCATTTTCTGCCCTTTTTTTGCCACTTTTCCTCCCCTCATTTTTGTTGCTTTCACCCCTTTTTTGCAGCTTTTTGACCATTTTGCCCCTTTAACATATTTTTATTGCCACTTTGACTCGTTTTTGCTGCTGCTCTCCACTTAGATTGTGGCTCTTGCAGATGTTTCTTTCAACAATTTGGCTCTTTGGTTGAATGACACTGATTTAAAGCATACTGTATAACTGTGGGGAACAAACGGATGGATGAGACTTATAATGGATCATTTATGTGGTTTAATTTCCCTTTTTAAAGTTTTCTGGTGGAATGATTTTTCCAAGTGAGATCTTAAAGAGTCACAAAAGAACCACGCGTTGAGAATCACTGATTTAGAGCCTCACGGATAACAGAGTTAAGAGATGATAAATAAAGTCACCAGAATCATTAGTCCAGGCTCAGATTCTTCATCTGAACTCCTAACTAACATAAACAGAGGTCAGAGGTCAGGATAATTCACTGATTCACGTTTATAAAGGTGCAGACAAACTCCTCCTGATACATAAATAACATTAGAGCAGTTTATTAAGATCATTCCTTTATAAAAATCATCAGAATAACTCGGACTGTGTCGTTTCGATCATGTTCTCCTAAAACATCCTGGTCTCCATCCTCACTGATTCTCTACGGAGGTTACTGTCCTAACAGTGAGCTAATGCTAGCATGCTAGCCCCGCTGATAATAAATGTAAACTAAAGCGATAAAACATTAAAATAACAGTTTTCTATTCTAAAACGTGTCTGTATTTGATGTTTTTACAGTAAACCCTCTCTGAATGATGTCTTACCTTTGAACCGCTGCATGTTGATCTGTGTAGAGCCACCAGCGTCCTCCTCATGGGCATCGCCATCTTGCCGCTGTTTGACTGACGGGAGGAAGGCGACTTCCGGTCTGTACTTTCAAAATAAAACTTTCAATGGCACAAAACCAGCGTACAGGGAAGTGTTTTAGTGCAGCGGGCTTGTTGTATCATAAAAATGGAAACAAGAAACTAAATGATGGCGGGAAGAATTATTTTTGTCTTTTTTACGTTTAATTTACCAGAAAGGGAAAAAATGTCGTAGATCAGTGGTTCCCAAGCTTTTTTTTCCTCAGGGCCCCCCTAAGAAAAGCAAAGACCCCCCCCCCCAAGACTTGGAAAAAGTACACATCAATTTTAATTGATTTTTAAAAATCCCGACATAAATATGCCTACAGACACTGTTCTTGAAAAAAGCTCTAAGTACAAGCTAGCCATTAACTGGAGTATCTTTTAACTAAACAGTCTTAAATTGTATGAACCAAAAATGTGTATTTCTAAGATTATAAAGTCGAAAAAATGTTGAAAATCCACCCTTTTTTAATGTTTGGTTTTATTGTAAATGCATGCCTTTACAATGTTAAATTTAGGATTTTAAAACTTTAAAGAATTACTTTCTAATGTCAAAGATTAAGACTTGATAAACTTGAAAATTTCTTTTTCTTGAAAATTTTCTTATAAACTCAGAAATTCTGAGATTGTTTCCTTGTAAATATCTGACTTTATAACCCTGAGAATATTTTTTTACCCCCAAATTTTCACTTTTCACAGATCCTCTTCATTTTTCCATCTCTAGAGGTGATTCTTACATGACTATAAATTACATTTCTAATCATGATTTATTGCCTTTGTTTTGTTTTTTTAATACGTTTATCTAATCTGGACAAGATCAGAGCAGGCAGGCTCTGGCTGATACAGCCTCTGAGAACTGCCTGCCCTTTCAGCACTGGCCTTCTGTGGCTTACCCTCCTCACTGAGGGTGTCAGTGACTGTCCTCTAGAGAAATGTCATGTCAGCAGTTTTCCTCATGACTGTGGTTGTGTACTGCACCAGAGTGAGAAGAATAACTGACAAGACACTTCTCCACAGTTTTCTGACATGCAGAGACAGTGGATTTTGAGTTTGTGAGCTGCAATCGTCAAGATGAACCAGTAAGGACCCACCGTAACCAAGGGGTCACATGACCTTGAATGTCCTGTAAAAGACATCGCAGACCTTTTTTCTTGACTTAAACCAATAAAGTCCCAGATTGAAATACACTGAACGTTCTGATGTGATCATGTGATTGGTTGAATAATTTAAAAGTGGAAAAAATGAAAAAGGTGTTAAAAAAAAAGAAATAAAAAAAAATAAAAAAAAATGGAATAACTTGTGAAAGCAACAGTGAAAAGGGTTCAAAAGAGGCAACAATGGGATTAAAATGGCAAAAATAAAATCTTATAGAAATGCAAGAGAAAAATGTGAAGAAAATTGTGAAAAGTGGTTAAAAGCGACAAAAATGGGTTAAGGAGGCAAAAACAGATTTTTAAAAAAAGCCAGAAAAAGTTGTAAAAACAGGTCAAAGACAGGGAAAAAAATGAGTTCAAAGTGGAAGGAAATGGCTAAAAGTAAAATACAGTGGTAGAATTTTTTTTTTTTAAGGAAAAATGACTTACAAAAATGCAAAAAGGGTGTCAAAATGGGTGGAAAATGGTGAAAAGCTGTTAAAAAGTGGCTAATAGGGTATAAAGTGGAAGAAAGCTGGAAAAATTGTCTAGATGAAGTTGAAAAATGGGGTTCAAAAGTGAATTAAAAGTGGACAAAATGAGCATTGACCGGGGAAAAGTGGCATAAATGAACAGAAACAGTGGTGAAAAGGGGTTAAAAGTGACAAAAATGGGTTGAGGAGGCAAAAACAGATTTAAAAAAATTAAGATAAACTTGTAAAAACAGGTCAAAAACTGGCAAGAATGAGTTCAAAGTGGGAAAAAAATGGCTAAAAGTATAATACAGTTGGAGAATGTTTTTTAAAAGGCAAAAATGGGGAAAAGAGGCAAACTGACTTACAGAAATGCAAAAAGGGTTTCAAAATGGTTGGAAAATGGTGAAAAGCTGATAAAAAGTGGCTAAAAGGGTATGATGTGGAAAAAAAGGTTGGAAATATTGTCTAGATGAAGTAGGAAAATGAGGTTCAAAGTGAATAAAAGTGGAAAAAATGAGCCTAGATTGTGAAATAGTGGCATAATTGAACAGAAACAGTGGTGAAAAGGGGTTAAAAAGCTCTTATTTCACTGATCCAGCACACATGCATTGATGTGATCAATAATCATGACAGTGGAGGGAACATTCATCGGGTTTTTGTGTTGAAAGAAGCCCCTGAAAATGATTTTTGTTGTTAAATCTAATTGATTTTGACTTATGTTGTATTATTTTCTAATAACAGATGATAATGGATTAACCACAAAAGCCAAATGTGACATATAGGTAACATTTCCTATAATGACATCAGAGACAGGTGTATTTTAAGTCAGAATGTGTTGAACATGCTCTACTGAGTCTGTGGATGACCTGCTGTAATTTTGCAGTGAGGAGAAACGGGTGTGGGCTCTGATGGGTAAAAACAAGAAAGGTCTTGACATTTTTCAGTTTGTTTGAGATGAGTCTAGAATATTTGAACTTTTTAAATTAAAAATCCACTTTCTCATGGGATTCATTTCTTTGGTGCACATGTGTATCCTGACAGAATACTGTAAAGGAGGCGTTTCCTGGTCAGTAACTGATTGGTGGATTAGGGCTGGAAAAAGCTTTGGTGACGGAAGTTTAAATTTTTTAATCACTTTCATTTTCAATAAGAAAAACACTGACAAAAATAAGAATTTCGCAAACTCTTCTAGGAACATGGATGCTTCAGTGTTTCCATGAAGTGACGAGCAGAACATCTCTGCTGCTAGGAACTGTTTTTGACACATTTCAGCTCAAAGAAATATTCAAACTGCTGCGGTATGAAAATCACAGTTGGACATACTAATATTAATAATACTAATATTAATCTACAGTTAGATGGCCTGCCCAGCTTTAGCAGATACTGAGGAAAATGTGAACTTTCATTACTAACAACATGACAATAATGATTTCCAGCAGGTTTTCCAGGTAAATTCACACCTTTATTAAAGGTTACTAAACTTTTCTGATGTCAAAATGTACCCAGAAAAGTACAAGTACCCTAAAAATACTCCTCAGTTACAGTAATTAGAGTAAATTTAATCTGATACTTTCCACTCATGCGCTGAACCTGAATCTTATTGAAAGCCGTATTCTTTAAAGAGCCCACTGTCGCACCTGTTTGACGTCACCCTGCTCTGTTTTTGTCTTGTAAACAAGCATTTTGCACAATAACCAAGTGTGATTTTTAAACTGGTTCAGTTTTTGGTTGCTGCCAGTAGGCCAAGGAAAACAGGAAATATGATCATTTGAATTTGATATAGTGTAAAAAATAATTTAACATACGGGGTACAGTGTTTCATAGGACACAGGACTGGTGCTGGTCATTTTTTCATAATTTCCTTATTCTGTCAGTTTATAATAAGAACAAAAAATCTCCTAACATTTTTACCACATGTTTATCATTGTTTCTGTAAAAATGCAGCCCAGGTTATTAAATGTTTCCTGTGTTCACAGAATATTGTACAGGGGGATATTAAATAAAACATAAAAAGCCTATGAAAGTAAATGTAATTTTTGTGTTTTTGCATCTATCTACTGGGAGTCCCTGTCAGTCTTTGAATGTTAAAATGCCGTGTGGTTCTCTGTAAACTTATTAGAGTTATTTTAGACTGGATCACTGTTTGGATACAGATTAAGGGTTCTGATATGGACAGAAGTTGTTTGTGGAAATTTACAAGATTACATTTTATTGAAATGACAAATACATCACAGTTTTATTAATATTCAGGGTCTAAACACTTTTATAAAACTTGAAACAACCAAAACATTTTTACATTTTATAAAACAAATCCAGCAAAACACTTTAACAAAAGAAGAAACAAATTAACATTTTACAAAAAAACTGAATATGAAATGACAAAGTCTGAAACTTTTTAACAAAAAAAAAAAAAAAACAAGTTGTTTCTAAAGTTGTAAAAGTGTTTAAATATTTGTCTCAGTTCCAGTAAAAGTTTTGATGTTTAAAAAAAAATGTACATTTAAAATTTTAAATGTAGTTCTTTAAAATTGAAATTTGTTTCATGAAATATAAAAATGTTTATTTTAGGTGTTTCAGACTTTGTCATTTTGTATCAGACTGCAGATTTGTTCCAAGTTTTTAAAAATAGTTTCAGACTTTATAATGTACTGGAAATGTTTGTAAATTTATTTAGTAAACCGTTCCTTTGTTTCGTCTATTCTAAGTGTTTTGCTGATGTAAATTTCTTTCATGGAATGTAAAAATATTTTGGTAAAGGTAAATTTGTTAAAAGGCTTTTAAAAGTGTTTCAGACTCTGTAACTGTGTTTTGTTCTTCCAGGTCACATAGTCCTGTATCTAATACAGAGTCAAAGTCAATATATTTTCCTTTCATAAAGCTGAGGTTGTGTTGAAAATAAGGGTTTAAAACATGAGAAAGGTTAACACTTTCTGAGTGGTTTATACAGTCAGAAGAAAATAGCCTGTACAAGGTTGTAATAGTTAACTAAAACTAACTAAATAACTAAAACTCAAATTCAAAAATCTTTTTAGTTAACTGAACTAAATAAAAACTAAGCTTTACTGAAAAAACTAACTAAAACTATGCTCTTACAAAACTAACTACACTAAAATAAAAATAGAGACAAAATATCCTATTTGTAGTTTTTTTGTAAGGTCTATCTCAGTGTGCGGAGGATTATTTCTCTTTATCCTATTTTTTGTCTTTGACACAACCAGACTGACTGGTGCCTACACCAGAGTCTGGGGAGAGTAAAACTGCCTGATCTGATTGGTTGACTTCACACAGTGGTAGTTTTATGGAGTTTTATTCCAACATCATCATTAGTCTAAACTAATAAAAACTAAACTAAACTAACAAACCAGCAAAACTAAAACTGAACCAGTCAAAACTAAACCGAAATTCAACACCAAAAGTGAAAATGAAATAAAAATAAAAACTAATGAACAATCCAAAACTATTATAACTGAGCCTGTAGACTAAAGATGAATATATTCTCTTTCTTTTTTAATATTGAGCTGAGAAAATGTAATTGTCTTTATTATTTCAGATGAAGTTGCTTTAAGGTGAATTGTTGATCAGAGAATATATGCATATATTTTTTTTAGTAATTTTAAATAATTAATTGTGCTGATGTAATTGTCTTTATTTCAGTTAAAGTTGCTTTAAGGCGAACTGTTGATCAGAGAATATATGTATATATTTTTTAGTAATTTTAAATAATTAATTGTGCTGATGTAATTGTCTTTATTTCAGTTAAAGTTGCTTTAAGGCGAATGGTTGATCAGAGAATTTATCTCTATATTTTTTTAGTAATTTTGAACAGTGAGCTGTGTAGATGTAATTGTCTTTATTTCAGTTAAAGTTGCTTTAAGGTGAATGGTTGATCCTGATCATCGCCTCCAAGCCTTTAAGGTTGTATGTGTTTGCACGCGTTTGGCACGTAGGCTGAAACGTGATGACGTATTGTGTCTGTAGGTCGACGCTGCTTAACTTGAGTTGTTTGGGCTGTCTACGAGGACAGAAGTGTAGCTGGCAGTGCTGAGAGGGTTTCCGTTGATGTTGTTGCTCCTGGGCCGCAGGGTTCCGCTGTCATCCGTACACAGACTCATTACCTGCTGTCCATCCTCAGTACCGAGGCCCCCGGTAGTCAGCTCAGTCCTCCTCAGACTCAGAGCCACCACCACAGTCACCAACAGCTCCGTCTTCGTTAGCGCAGCCGGCCAAAACACAGCAACCATGCCCGAAAGGAGGCCCTTCGTACGGTTACCGACTGACGTTTACCCCGTCAACTACGGCTTATGTCTGAAGCCCGACCTCATCGACTTCACTTTCGAGGGCAAGCTGGAGGCGCTGGTGGAGGTACGTGGACCCGAGCCCGGGGCTTCATCCTCGGATGGATTTGTCTGAGCATGGCGGGGATCTAGTTATGTAATCTGACCAGCTAACGTTAACCAGTAGCTAGCTAATTTGCTCTGTTTGACTGGTAACGGAGAATCGTTAGCCGTTAGCCGGGCAGTAGTGACCTAAGTAGGCTGTCCATGGTAGCTAACGTTAGCCGGCTACTGCTAACAAGCTAATCGTCTCATAGGCTTGCCAAATGAGATCCATGAATGGGGAAATAACGGCTGAGACTAGCCACAGGCTAACTGAAGCTAGGCTAGCACAACACTCTCAGCAGACTTGCATTCTCATGTTAGCTTAGCCGAAGGTCCAGACCGTGGACGTTAGCGGCAAGAATGTCACGATACCAGAAATTTAAACTCGATATGAGTCTAGTAATAATATATCGATATCGATACATGCTTCAATGCAACGGCAGCGAAAAGAGAACTAATGGGCGCCAAATTCTGTGGTCTCTCTGGTGTCAAGTACCAAACTCATACATGCTGCAGGAAATGCACTAAATATTCACAGTTTTTGTGCAGTTTAGGCAGCAAACAGGAGGCTGGCTGCAGTTTTTAATGGATTAATCCTTTCATATGCAGCTGTCTTATCAGATAAAGTTTAGTGTCACACCACAGGAAAAACGTGGTGGAGCTGTGCAATACATGGAGGTTTTAATGCACATTAATATTTTTGAAGATATGAGTAAGATTGTTGTTTATCTCATTATTTAATATTGATTAGAAAGCATGCAGGAGGTTGGCTGCAATTTTGAGCGATTCATACGTTTTGTGTGCAGCTACCTTATGAAATAGTGACAGTTTTTAATGTTTTGTGTCAAACCACAGATGAATGTAGTGGACCTGGGGAGTTTGTAATATATATTAATCTAGTTTTAAAGCAAGAGAAAGGTTTAGACAGTGTTGTTGATGTCAGGATGTAATGTTTACTCAGAAAAACAATAAACACCAGGCTCAGAGTGCAGTAGGGTTGGGCAATTAATCGCAAATAGATTAAATTGCAATCCAGCCTGCTGCAATTTTCAGATTGCAGAAGTTGCAATATGTTTTTTTTTACTAAAGTGTGTCAAAATACCAGTTTAATCAATCAATATTTGTTGCAGCGGAGATTTTATGCACATTATGCAAACATTCGAGTGACATTTTTTTATGATGGTTTACAAAAATCCTCCTTTTTGTGTTTTTATGTATTTTTTTCATCAAAATGAGTGAAACAAAAATGATAACGTCCTTAAACAAAGCAAATGTCATCACATTTGCAATAAGGGCTTAAAAAGTAAGCTCATTCTGTCTAAAACTGATGAAGCCTTGATTTATTTCACAAAAGTCATACCCCAGCTGTGACCATCTGGATAGCAGCCTCACCTCCTCCACCCCAGCCTCCTCCTTTATGGCAGAAAGATTCACCTCCTCCACCCCAGCCTTCTCCTTTATAGCATAAAGCTTTACCTCCTCCACCCAAGCCTCCTCCTTTATGGCAGAAAGCTTCACCACCTCCACCCCAGCCTCCTCCTTCATAGCAGAAAGCTTCATCTCCTCCACCCCAGCCCTCTCCTTTATAGACTAAAGCTTCACCTCCTCCACCCAGCCTCCTCCTTTATAGCATAAAGCTTTACCTCTTCCTCCCCAGCCTCCTCCTTTTTAGCTTAAAGCTTCACCTCCTCCACCCCAGCCTCCTCCTTCATAGCGCAAAGCTTCCCCTCCTCCACCCCAGCCTCCTCCTTTATAGACGAAAGCTTCACCTCCTCCACCCCAGCCTCCTCCTTTATAGCAGAAAGCTTTACCTCTTCCACCCCAGCCTCCTCCTTTATAGACGAAAGCTTCACCTCCTCCACCCCAGCCTCCTCCTTTATAGGTTAAAGCTTCACCTCCTCCACCCAGCCTCCTCCTTTATAGGTTAAAACTTGTTGCACCTCCATAGTCAGATTCATGCAGCTATAGATTAATTGCTTCAGAAATAATTTCATTGTTTTTCAGTGCACATAGTCTTATCACCGTTTCATTGTAATTGTGCAATTAAGACAAGGCATGCATGAGGTTGCCTGCAGTTTTTTGGATGTATTTATTCCATTTCTATGCATCTGCCTTATCTAATAGTGAGAGTTTTGTAAGTCCATTGTCATACCACAGTCAAATGTGGCAGGGCTGTGGAAAAAATAGAGTTTTCGATGGATATTGACATATTTTTAAAACAAAATGTAGAGAAAGAAATATTCTTTATTGATATGTAATGTTAATTGTGTTGCCCAATATCAGTATATGTGTATTGAAACCTCCATAAACTGCACAGTAGTGCTGCATGATGTGCTACTGCAATATTACTGGACAATAATGCAATTCCGATATAATCCATAAGTGATATTATGAATCTTCTGGTTTGTTTATCAGTGAAAATGTAGAAAAAAGTGATCATTCTGAAGTGTGCATCATTAACTCAAAACATACAAATATGAAGTGGTATGAAGAAACCGAAATCATGCAGGTTTGACAGTACTTCTTTAAAATAACATATTTTCTAAAACAGAGGTCATGTTATAAAGGTTCCTCTATAGAGTGCAGTAGCAGCACTCCTGTACATCTTTACAGCACTGTGAATACTAAAATAGTTGCTGCCTGTCATACAATTATGTCATTACACAGTCTAAAACCACAATTGCAATTGGGATTAGATTAATGATACAGCACTACTGAATTCCCAACATGTGGAGTGTTGTGTATAATGTAGACAGCATGCTGGAAATGTGATTGATTCATACCTGTCCTGTATAACTGTCTTATCAGATAGTGACAGCTTTTCTTGGTTTTATATCAGACTATGGACCAACATTGTTTGGATGTGCAGAACATGTAGTTTTTGATATATGATGCAAGATACAGGGTAAAATGGTTTATATCAGTGGTTTCCAGCCTTTTAGACCCCCATCTGTAACTTAAAAGTGCTGAGTCCCCCATGACTCACACGAAGGAAAAAAATCAACATACATTTTAACTGTTTCATGACCAATAGTAAAACAAATATGTCTGTATATGTCATTCTTTCCTAAAGATCTTTGAATTAACTACTTAGGAGGTGTTTTATCATTAATCTAGTGTTAATTTTGGCAGCTATTTTTAATTTAAGTTTTAGTCTTTAAATGAAATGCATTTTAGTTTTAGTCACATTTTAGTAATTTCTGTCCTTTTTAGTTTTAGTCTAGTTTTAGTCCAAGCATTTATTCTCTTGTCTAAATCTGGTACCAAATCATGGTAGTGTGTTCTCTGCCAAACCTGGGGTCCCTGCTTTCTACAGCTGAGAGGCAGAATAGATACAGATGTGTTGTTTTTGACAGATTTACCCACAGTGGAGAAATATCACAGATTTTGAATGTCCAACGAAAACTACGTTACATTGTAGTCTAGTTTTAGTCATCTTGATGAAAACTAAACTTAGTTTTTGTCAGTTTTAGTCATCACAGATCTATTTTTGTTAGTTCTAGTCTAGTTTTTGTCATGCAAAGAAAGGCTGTTGACGAACATTTTTAGTCAGAGTTTTAGTCGATGAAATTAACACAGTATCTAGTTCATATGTGCAAATCTAATTTTGACAGCTGAATGTGGGCAAAGCCTTGCAGCCCCCCTAGGTGGTCCTGGACCCCAGGTAGGGAACCAAGGGTTTATGGCAGTATTTTTTATAGGGCTGTTGTCAACAAAAGAAAAACTTGGGGCGCAGGTGGCCGAGTGGTTGAGGCGTGCCCCATGTGCGCGGACGGCCCAGGTTGGGGTCCAGCCTGCGGCCCTTTGCCTCATGTCTCTCCCCGCTCTCGTCCCTGTTTCTGACTCTATCCACTGTGCTCCACTATCAAATTAAGGCAAAAAATGCCCAAAATAAACCTTTAAAAAACAAAAAAAAACAAACCAAAAAAAAAACTTGGTTGACTAAAATCGCACCAGATCATCAATTAATCGATTGGTCATGGGACGGACCAAAATCATCCTTTTTAACAAAATGTTGCCACACGGCTGACTTTTTCCAACTGTTGTCAATTAACGGGAAACAGAGTATAAACGTGCTTCATGGGCTTTGCTCTCCTCTAAGGTGGGAGGGTCCTAGTGATGTTGTTTTGACTTCTGGGTATTTAACCTGCAATTAATTAATTACCCTTAAATGCACGAGTGGATTATGTTGAAATAGTTATATTCATGTTTTTTTTATTATTATTATTACATTTTGTAACACTAGATAAGTGGAAAAAATAAAAACACATGACGTCTTCCTTCTCACCCCTGCAAAAAATGGATTCTTCCAATTAAAGTAGCACGGGTGATGGTTGGATCTATTGGATTTTGGTCGAACATCAGCTCATCGACCAATTAATTGACCAATCAACTTGAGGCTGTCAGCCCTAATTATTTATTTTTTATTGTGAATTTGAAAAAACTTTGACACCAGGCCTAATGCTTGGTAAACCACTAATATTAATGCTTTTTGACCACAAGACAGTCTGTTTAAAATAGTTGTCTATTCATTTTATTGACTTTAGGACACAGGTGTCAAACTCAAGGCTCGGGGGCCAAATCTGGCCTGTAGAACAGTTAAATCTGGCCTGTAGAACAGTTAAATCTGGCCTGTAGAACAGTTAAATCTGGCCTGTAGAACAGTTAAATCTGGCCAGAACAGTTAAATCTGGCCTGTAGAACAGTTAAATCTGGCCAGAACAGTTAAATCTGGCCCGTAGAACAGTTAAGTCTGGCCTGTAGAACAGTTAAATCTGGCCTGTAGAACAGTTAAATCTGGCCTGTAGAACAGTTAAATCTGGCCTGTAGAACAGTTAAATCTGGCCTGTAGAACAGTTAAGTCTGGCCTGTAGAACAGTTAAGTCTGGCCTGTAGAACAGTTAAGTCTGGCCTGTAGAACAGTTAAATCTGGCCTGTAGAACAGTTAAATCTGGCCTGTAGAACAGTTAAGTCTGGCCTGTAGAACAGTTAAATCTGGCCTGTAGAACAGTTAAATCTGGCCTGTAGAACAGTTAAATCTGGCCTGTAGAACAGTTAAGTCTGGCCTGTAGAACAGTTAAGTCTGGCCTGTAGAACAGTTAAATCTGGCCTGTAGAACAGTTAAATCTGGCCTGTAGAACAGTTAAGTCTGGCCTGTAGAACAGTTAAGTCTGGCCTGTAGAACAGTTAAATCTGGCCTGTAGAACAGTTAAGTCTGGCCTGTAGAACAGTTAAATCTGGCCTGTAGAACAGTTAAATCTGGCCTGTAGAACAGTTAAATCTGGCCTGTAGAACAGTTAAATCTGGCCTGTAGAACAGTTAAATCTGGCCTGTAGAACAGTTAAATCTGGCCTGTAGAACAGTTAAGTCTGGCCTGTAGAACAGTTAAATCTGGCCTGAACAGTTAAATCTGGCCTGTAGAACAGTTAAGTCTGGCCTGTAGAACAGTTAAATCTGGCCTGTAGAACAGTTAAGTCTGGCCTGTAGAACAGTTAAGTCTGGCCTGTAGAACAGTTAAATCTGGCCTGTAGAACAGTTAAATCTGGCCTGTAGAACAGTTAAACCTGGCCTGTAGAACAGTTAAGTCTGGCCTGTAGAACAGTTAAATCTGGCCAGAACAGTTAAATCCAAGATGATCTGGCCTGTTAAGTCTGGCCTGTAGAACAGTTAAGTCTGGCCTGTAGAACAGTTAAGTCTGGCCTGTAGAACAGTTAAATCTGGCCTGTAGAACAGTTAAATCTGGCCTGTAGAACAGTTAAATCTGGCCTGTAGAACAGTTAAATCTGGCCTGTAGAACAGTTAAGTCTGGCCTGTAGAACAGTTAAATCTGGCCTGTAGAACAGTTAAGTCTGGCCTGTAGAACAGTTAAATCTGGCCTGTAGAACAGTTAAGTCTGGCCTGTAGAACAGTTAAATCTGGCCTGAACAGTTAAATCTGGCCTGTAGAACAGTTAAGTCTGGCCTGTAGAACAGTTAAATCTGGCCTGTAGAACAGTTAAGTCTGGCCTGTAGAACAGTTAAGTCTGGCCTGTAGAACAGTTAAGTCTGGCCTGTAGAACAGTTAAGTCTGGCCTGTAGAACAGTTAAATCTGGCCTGTAGAACAGTTAAATCTGGCCTGTAGAACAGTTAAATCTGGCCTGTAGAACAGTTAAATCTGGCCTAAATCATATTTTGACTTTTAATTTCATGATTATAATTTTATTTCATATTTTGACCTTTTAAACTCATGATTTTGACTTTCTTTCTAATATATTTGCCTTAAAAAAACATTATTTTTCAATTCCAATTTCATGTTTCATTATTTTTCAATTCCAATTTCATGTTTTGACCTTTTTGAACTAATAAATGTACTTTTCTCAGATTGTGAAGCTTTAAACTTTTCTTTTTAACTTTGTAAATGTCAGAATCATTTATCATCAGTGCTAAGTTAATTTTTTTCATATTTTCTTACCGGTGAAACAAGTTGATGGTTTCTGGTTCAAAAGGTGACCCTTGTAGGCCGGGTTAGTCCTGAATCCAGAATCCAGCCCCTGCTGTGATTGAGATTGAGACCTCTGATTTAGGATCATTTTTTATTATCAGTGTATTCGTGTCGTTATTACTGTTTGACACCACAGCCACAAAAATAAAAGTCTAAGCTCTAAATGTTGGCTTATCTCATGCATGCACAATCTGTTGGACGTTTAGTGCGATTTCGACGGCATGTAGAAGGTTGCCTGCAACTTTTGATGGATTCATTTCTTTTCTGTGCAGCTGCCTTATCAGTTAGTTAAAGTTGTGTGTGGAACCCCAGAAAAACATGGCCGAGCTGTGCAGTGTGTGGTGTTTTCATATACACTGATATAGTTTGAAATGAGATAGAGAGTAAGAAATGACTGTTTATTAATGTGTGATGATGACTGAGGAAATAACAAACCTAAACCATAATTACCAGGCCTTAATGCTCAAAAAAGTTTAGAGTGAGAACCACTGCTGGAGCTATTCACATGTAGTCTGCTCTGATCATTTCACTAAAACAAATCTAATTCTTTCGAACTGTTTAAGAGAGAGTATTGCTTTTGTTATTGTTGAGAGTGTTTATTCATGCTTTTATTTTGATAGAGTTGGTCATTTTGGCACCACTTTGAGGAGCTGTCTCTGTACGTGGGATGGACTGATGCCCTCATATGTTCTGTCTTTATAGAAATAAATATCCAGATATCATCTCAGGCCTTTAGCTCCTCCATATCTATGCCCCAGTTTTAGTAAAGCTCTACCTCCATTCACTATCAGGCCCTCTGAGATTGTTCTGACATTGTTTAATAGCCAACTAGCTGCTTGTGAAAGCTCGCTGGTGCCAAGTCATAACAACATGCCACCATCCCCTCCCACCCTCCTCCTTCCTCGCTCATTCAGCTCCACCAGGTTATGTTAAATATAAACACGCTCTGACCTGAAAGCGACACGTGGGGAGTGAATCATAGGAAGCTGCTGGTTAGAATGAATCAAAGGGGAGTGTCTGAGAAATGCTTCTCACCGATACACCCACTGGACCTCACTGGTAGAAGGAGCAGCGTTTTTACAGCCTTATGTGGGGTCAGAAACGCTGTAGACAGGGAGGGAAATAAATCCATGTTTCAGATCAGTCTCAGAGATTCAAAGCTGTTAATACTGGAGCTGCTGGTGAACCATAACATGTCTGAGAGTAGGACTGTCACAGTATACAGATCTTAAAGGGATACTTCAACATTTTGGCAAATTTGCCCATTGCCATAATTCCTATATTCTTAGTAATAGGTTCGTTACCTTCAGTTGTCGGTGCAAGCTATTTTTAGATCGCCGCTGCCGAGTTTGGACCTGCTGTGCCAACTCAATTTCAGCAGGCCGTATTCCGGCTTTCCCTCATCAAACTCATCAAATACACAATCCAACAACTCCAAAACGCTCTCGTGGACAAGTTGTGACCTGCGCATTCACCACGCTATGAAATGGTAACGTGTACTTGCGTAACATTTGGACGCATGAAGCAAATACTCGGAACTATTTCTTGAGTAAACCACTGGGCAGAGTGACACAGTGCAGCAGCCATGTCTGTAGTGTAGTTCTGGCTTTGCATTTAGCTTAAAAACATCTCCACCTCTTAATGTTCCATGATTATTTCATAGCGTGGTGAATGTGCAGGGCACAACTTGTCCACGAGAGTGTTTTGGAGTTGTTGGTTTGTTCTTACCAGTAGACAGGCATTTTGTCTTAGAGGTTTTTGACGCAGTTGTCAACGACTGGACCTGACTGGTAGAGCAACTAGCCGACTAGTAGAGGACTGTGCTTCTAGTAATGAACCTTTACTGGTGAATCTACTATTAGTACTGGTAGGTATTATAGATTAGGGTTGGGCAATTAATCGCAAGTAAGATTAAATCTAGGAATGATATTGGATTTGTTGCTGATATCCAATATGCCAATATTTATAGATTAATTTTAGCTGATACAATACTGATATTTGAATGTTTTACGTAACTAGAAATTCAGTCCTTTGAATGAAATTTTAGGTTTGATGATGAAAAATAAACTTTAAAAAACGTTAAAGTTTAAAGCATGAGAATGAATAAAGAAAAAGATCTTAACTTACACAGGTCTGTTAGTTCTGTCTAAAACTCCACTAACTTATTAGTATATATGGCCAAATTTTACAGTTTATATATGCTGATATGCAGGTCCAAAATATCTGATGTAAATATTGGCAAAAATTTTGATATCTGCCGATTGGAATTTCCCCTTGTGGGGCTAATAAAGGAATATCTTATCTCTTTTATGATATCTGGTGGATAACATCTCTAATTAGGCTAAATCGCAGTATGAAATGCTGCAATTTACAGATGGCAGATGTTTAGATATTGCTTTAACTTGTGTTAAAATACCAGTCTAATGGCGCGCCGGTAGTCGAGTGGTTAAGGCGCTCGCCATATACGCAGGCGACCCGTGTTCGAATCCAGCCCATGGCACCATTTCCTGCATGTCTCTCCCCACTCTCTCCCCTGTTTCTGACTCTATCCACTGTCCTATCAAGAAAAGGCCAAAAATAAATCTTAAAAAAAAAAAAAAAAATACCAGTCTAATGGTCTCCCACAGAACAGTTCTTAAATCTGTTTTTAATGTTACAACAGGAGAAGATCTCCCTTAGGGGACAGTGAAGTTGAAGTGGAGCTCTGGCTGTGTTGTTCTAATGTAATGTATGAGCGAGTTTATTCAGTACGTCTGACTGCTTATTCTCAGAGCAGCTGGCCTTACAGCATCGCTCCGCTTAGAGTCAAAGAAAACTCTGCTGTAGCTCACTAAAGTTAGCTTTCAGTGGCAGTAGGTTAGTGAATCATTTGGCATGCCTGTGGCTTTTCCTTTCTAAAGTCAGTGTAGATAGTAGTTACTGTATAACTAGCACACATAACAAACATACCAGTCCACTTTGCATTTATTCCACAGATAAACAGAGTTTAAAGAGGGAAGAATGTCTGTTACAGCCGTCATCACATTATCAGAGCCAGACTACATTATATCATGCACCTGTCAGCTGTCAGTGTTTTCTTCAGCATGGGTGTGTGATGTTAGTGGAATAATATCAGTGTCAGCAGATGTGAAAATGTCATACTTTCTACTGATGTGTACAGCTGATATGTTGGTGAACGACTCAGCAGAATACAGGAATGTACCGTTAAGTACCATTTCTGCAGCTTAATGCAGAACCACCTGTCCTACCCCACCTGGAGTTTGTCCTTCCTCACTTAAAGCAGTGGTTCTCAACCTTGGGGTCGGGACCCCATTGGGGGTCACGAGACACTGAGAGGGGGTCGCCAGATTCCCTAAAAAAAACTAAGAGTATTTTTTAAATTACACTGTTACGCTACACCAATTTTAACCCATTTTCATCAATTTTCCCACCAATTTTAACACATTTTTGCCATGTAACACCTATTTTTGTTGATTTGAATCTCTTTCCACCACTTTTTTCTGTCTGTTTTTGCCACTTTTAAACCAGTTCTTTCCACTTAAGATTAATGTTGCCTCTGTTGACCTATTATTGCCACTATTAATCCCTTTTCACCACTTTTTTACACCCAATTTTTCCCATTTTACCCACATTTCACTACTGGATATGCCAATTTTTGCTAGTTTAACCAATTTCTGTAAATATCTGCCTATTTTCTCTTTTTTTGCCATTTTCAACCCATTTTAATCCTTTTTTTTCCCAGCAAAAGGGATTCACATTTTAAGACGGCCGTTTACCACACCAATGATTAAAAAAATATTTATTTCTTTGATAAGAGTGGTTATTTTATCAGGTTAGATTTAAATTATGTTTATCACAAGTTAACTTTATAATGGGTCATGATTTTGCTGACCTCCATGGGCCCCCAGTTTGGCTGGGCACCAGAAAGCTCTCCCATTTACCCCCTTATGGGTGACCTTGTCTGCAGATGAATGTCTTGAAAGTGCATGGCTGTGTTGATCCACCTTCGGGTACAGTGGGTCCCCGGTCTGTGACACCTTTATTTTGGGGATCGTGGGCTGAAAAGTTTGAGAACCCCTGACTTAAAGGGATATTTCTGTATTTTTGAAATTGGATTGTATAAGGCAGGGGTTCTCAGCCTTGGGGTCAGGACCCCATTGGGGGTCGCGAGACACTGAGAGGGGATCTCCAGATGCCCTAAAAAAAGAAAGAATATGTTTTAAATGACACTGTTGCCATTTTACACCAATTTTGCCAAATTTTGACCCTTTTTCATCACTTTGTAACACCAATTTTAGTACATTTTTGCCACTTGAAACCCATTTTTGTCAATTTTATACCCTTTCCATATTTTTTTCTGCCTGTTTTTGTCATTTCTAAACCAATTCTTGCCTCTTTCTGCCTATTTTTGCCTCATTATTGCCACTATTAATCACTTTTTGCACCCCTACTTGCCCATTTTAAGCAGTTAACCTATTTTTGCTAGTTGATATCAATTTTTCATCCCAGTCCACTTAAGTTTTTTGCACTTTACAGCCATGTCAGCCACTTTTACCACTTTTTGTGCCCATTTTTGCCAATTTAATCAATTTTGTTTTGTTTTTTTTCACTTTTATCTAGATTTTTGCAGCTTTTGACCCATTTATGTTCTTTTAAACTCCAACATCAACACCTTTTCCATCATTTTTGCCATTATTAAGTAATTTAAGCAATTTTTCACCCATTTTAAATATGTTTTTAACAAAATTAATTTTCATTTTAAGATGGTTATTTACTACACTAATGAATAGATCAAATATAAAATAAGGTTTTTATAGCTTAACGTTACAATAGACCATGATTTTGCTGGCCCCCAGTTTGGCTGGATCACTCAAACCCCCCCGTTTATCCCCCTTTATGGACAGCCTTGTCTGCTTATGACTATTCTTGAATGTTCATGGCTGTGCTCAGCCACCTTCAGGTACAGTGGGGGTCCCCGGTCTCTGGCACCTTTATTTTGGGGTTCGCGGGCTGAAAAAGTTGAGAACCACTGGTGTAAGGTTCTTGTCAGTGGTAACGGCGTTATCCTCCAGAGATTTCAGCGAGCGTTGGCCCTTTAAGGGGAGCACGCTGGGGGCACTAGCAGGGAAGCTGGGCTCCACAGACGGGTACAGTTTCTCCGAATAATTTAGTGAGCTTTAGGGAAAAAGACTTGAGCGTGTACAACTCTTTACTAACTGTCTGACTACTCTAAAGTGCTTTAACAAACATTAACTCCACATACACACACTGATGGTAAAGCTGCTATGGAGACCGGCCATCCATACTCATTCACACACCACTGACACACCCATGGGCGCTGCATCCCTCGCTGTCTGTCAGCAGGTTGTTTCAGAGCTGTCTACAGCTCATTTAAAGGCAGCTGAAGCTTGGTTTGACTCTTACTGTTAAATATAATGTCCATGTAATCCAAAGACATGACTTTGACTATTTCATTACTGAATTTCCCTCATACAGGCCAAAGACAGCACTCCTGCTAAGCAGTTTACATGTTAAATAAAATGAGTATTTCACTAATCTTTGGTCAACATGCAGGTACGACCCAGAGCTAGGGAAATGTCTGTTTTTATCAGAGGCTGCAGCCAAAACTCATCAGTCCACATAGAACAGATCAGAACAGGAAGAACGTGCAAAGATTACTGAGAGTTTTGACCTCTTGGATGTTTTACCCTTTAATTGATTAAATCAATCATGGTCAATATAATGTGGCTTTTTTGACAGATATTACAAAAATCCTCTTTAATGTCAAAGTGAAAACAGATTTCTACAAAGTAATGCCAATTAAATAAAAATCAGTAATGTAGAATAAGTGAGTGCATAAATATTCCTCCTTCTAGTCAGTCTTTCCTAGAGTCTCCTCTGTCTGCAGTCTCAGCTCTGAGTCTGTGTGGATAGGTCTCAGTCAGGATCAAACATCTGGACTCTGGAATTTTACTCCATTCTTCTTTGATAAACTGCTCAAGCTCTGTCAGGATGATCAAGGATCAGGAGTGAACAGTCCTTTACAAGTCCAGACACTAATCCTCTATTGGATTGATGCCTGGGCTTTGACTGGATGACTATTTTAATATTTTCCTCATCCATTTTCCCTTCTACCTTTACAAGCCTTCCAAGGCTGGCTGCTGAGATGCATCCCCACAACACGATGCTGCTAAAAAGCATCCCCACGGCACGATGCTGCTGAGAAGCATCCCCACAGGCACGCTGCTGCCGAGAAGCATCCCCACGGCACGATGCTGCCACCACCATGCTCCACAGTGGGGATGGTGTGTTTTTGCTGATGTCTGGTTTGGCGTCTTGTCTGATGGTCTCAAAGCTCCATTCTGGTCTCATCAGACCAAAGAACTTTCTTTCTCTTGACCATGGAGTCTCCCACAGTCCTTCTGGTGAACTCTAGTCCAGATTGGATCTGAGTTTTCTTCAACAGTGTCTTTCTCTTTGCCACTCTCCCATAAAGCTCTGACTGCTGAAGAACCCGGCCAACAGTTGTTGTCTGCAGAGTCTCTCCATCTCAGCTGCTGAAGCTTGGAGCTCCTTCAGAGTAGTCATAGGTGTCTTGGTGTCCTCTCTCACTAGTCTCCTTCTTGCACGCCCACTCAGTTTGTGAGGACGGTCTGATCTAGGCAGATTTACACATGTGACATATTCCTTCATTTCTTCATGATGGATTTAAAATCAAGACTTTTATTTTTGATGCCATGTTATTAGGGTCCAAAACTAACACTCTCCACTAAGACCACTCGCCACGAGCAAAAAATTCTGTTTTTTTTTGTTACTAGAGAACGATGCTGGTATCGGCTGGTTTCCTGGTAGAGTAATGTGTATTTCAGGCCGAGACGATCTTTGGTCACGTAGGTGCGTCAGTCATGACATCATTGACAGTGCACCGAGGTGGACAGTTGGTTGTTCCTGTAGCCGTACCTCCTTGCAGTGTTGCCAACTTAGCGACTTTGTCGCTATATTTAGCGAGTTTTCAGAACCCTCTAGCGACTCTTATTCAATAAAGCGACTAGTGACAAATCTAGCGACTTTGTCTGGTGTCACTGGAGACTTTTGAAGACTCTGACATGAAAGCATGTATCATTGTAGCTCCTCTTGAGCAGCGGGTGCTGCCGTGAGCCCTTTCCCGTCCGAAAGCACTGACAGGCAGAACCACTCCTCGTGCAGCAGTCCCTCTCAGCTGTGGTGAGCAGGAGATGCTCACGCCTCCATGTCCAGACTACAGATTATCCGCGCTGTGAATTCGCCTTGACAGTTTCTTCTGTTGTCTCTTTTTGGTCCATTTAGATTGTTAATGAAGATTTTATATATATATAATTGATTTGTTGTAGGCTCTTAAGTGGACCACAAGGTTTACAACTAAACCGAACGTAAGAAAACTAAACTTCTAAGAAAAATAGAATAATAAATAAATGATAAACCAATAATAAAATTGAAAGTAACTCTGCCAGAGTATGTGTTGAGTCATTTTGCCTAGCCCAGATAAAGGAGGGTTGGAATTGTGAAGTTATAAAAATGTGAATCGACAGAAGCAAGTTAATTTGTTATTCTACACATAATAAGCGTCTTTTTACTCATTTTTCGTCTCTTTTAGCATACATTATTGCTGGTATTAATGCATACTATTAAAATATTGATCGAGAATCGTTTACAAGACCCAAATGGCATGTTAAATAATACTGATGGAAAATTACAACACTTAAAAGCAATTGTTATTTGGTTGGCTGGTCAAATATCTGCCTAAAAAGTTAGTTTTGGAACCTGCATGTTATTGAACCAGGTACGAATCACATTGAAGTTTAAAATGCAGGTTTCATTGTGGTATCATGACGACCCTAACCCCATCCTGTTTCATTATAAAATGCTCCCCTTATTCTGATGATTTTGACCGTATATGCTGCCGTCCTGCTCTGTTTTGCTTCTGTTCATTTTTGCCTTCTGAGTTCTGCTGTGAATAAACTTTGAATTTGGACTGTTGTTGAAAGAACTGAATCCTTTCTGCTTGGGCAGAGTCATGCAGACAGAAACTAGCCCTCTGGCTAAACCTCTGAATATTTACATTAAAGTTAATAATGTGCCCTGGTTCATTGTTGTTTTCATATTATGCAGAGGAAATGGGTGTTTTCAGTGATACAGACATCATTGCTTCAAAACATGTTTGTGTAAAGAAGCAAATCCTGAGATTGAGCTCCAGAATGAGCCGTGTGGTTAGAGGGTGCTGACACCTCAGACATGTCAACATTCTTCTTTAGAAAGTGGTGATTCATGTTTCAGCAGAGCCTTCCAGAGAGTTCTAAAGCTTTATTCTGAGAAGACCACAGATCTGTCAGAATGCCGCATTCACCTCCTTTTCAAACTCTGAGTAAAGGAAACCAGTAGAGGTGGCGTTTTAGCATTTGGCCGTCATGTTTCATAATTACTGCCCCTCTCTCTGCTGTGTCAGCCTCCGAGTGTCTCCAGCAGCAGCCAACCAGCAGTGCCACAAACCGTGAATGTCACGATTACTGCTCTCTTTGAAAACTGTGTGGCGTCCCAGTGTGCCGCTGTGTTTCACGGGCACATCCGCTATTTCCACATCACATCCAGGAGCCCTGAGTCTATCTTCCTGTTGCCTTCTTTGCATCCCTTTCTTTGTTTTTTGTCACTGCTTTCCCCCTTTTACAAATCCAGACTGGTTCTTTATCTTTGAGCAGTCCGGGCTTTAAGCCTCCTTAGGTTTAGCTCACAGGAAGTCTTTTCATTTCTGTCTCTGCTGCCTTAAACTCAAACAGGATGCTGCTCCTTAACACAATCTAAGATAAGGGAAGGTGGTAGTGTGATTAATGTCATATCAGAACTCCAGGTAGATGAGGATAGGAGGTTCATGCAGAAACTGTGAAATATGATAGGGATGGGCATGGTTGTTAATTTATGATAGATCAGTTATCTATTTGATATTTTAGACTGTTTTTCTTCTACTGCAAAGAAAAGGCTGCAGTGTTTTTTCATGCGTCTCAGTGCCTTAAACCTGTCGATGCTTTTTACCATGGGGCGCTGAGGTTCATTATAAATCTTAAAGTCCCTGTAAAGTGCTAAAAAAAATCTTTATTTAGGTTTGTTGTATGATAGGCCACTGTGTTATGAACCACCAGGCTAAATTTATTAGCTTATTATTTTTATAAATTTATAAAATTAAGCTTTAAAATCATGAAAAATCAGGTAGTATAATCTGCTTTTGGATGGTGTGGTCGTGTCAGCTGAATGAGTTGAAGCCACGCCCATTCACAAGAAATAGAATCCGCAATATTTAAAAAAGTCCTCCAATCAGAGCGCGGCTGCCTGGCTCTGTGCCAGAGAGAAGAGACAGATGTTGGGGGTTTAGTTTACTTTTTTCTGGTACAAATCTCTCTGTTATGATAACTTTAATGACTTGTCGGCCAATGTGGCTGATATATTTGGGAAATTTATGTCACAATGAACAAAAAACAGCATGTAGCTGGCTGTTAGCTCTCCATAAAGGCAGTAGTATCAGCTAACAGACCACACTGAGATGAACTGCTCAGTGGTTTTTATATTGTTGTAGCATTAGGGAGGCGGGGTCATTCCCCAAAGCGGCTGGTGATGTCATAGGCTTTGATTTTAGCCCTGCCAAAATAAAACCCAGCCAGGACAGAGGTGAACACCTTTAACTGTGTAAATCAGCAATACTCAACGTATGGCTCTGGAGCCACATGAGGCTCTTTAGTGATGATATGTGGCTCTTTTATGTCTAAATTTAAAATATTATTCCCCCAGAAAACTTTAAAAAGGGAAACTTTGACCTCAGAAATTAGCCATTGCAAGTCACATTTTTCAGGTTGTATCCCACAATAATACACTAGGTTTTAATTTTATTCATTGTCTGTGTATTTCCATTGCCCTTATTTGCATTTTTTGCCCCTTTTTTCAATTTTTTTCCACTTTTAATACATTTTTGCTGCTTTTAGCCCATTTTGCCAGTTATCTTTGCTACTTTTTTCCAATTTTTTGCCACTTGTTGTCCATTTAAGCTGCCTTTTGCTCATTTTTGCCAGCTCTTTGCTACTTTTTGCCCATTTTAGTCACTTTCTTGCTATATATTTGTCAGTTTTTGACCATTTTGCCAATTCTTTTTGCTACTTTTTCTTCCCATTATTGCCATGTATATCCTGCTTTCTGCTATTTAGAATTTTTCCCCCATTTTTTTTTTTTTTTTTTTTTTTGCCATTTTCGCTAACGTAAGCTGCCTTTTGGCTATTTTTGCCATCTTTTTGCTGCTTTTTGCCCATTTTAGTCACTTTTCAATTATTTTTTGCAACATATTTGCTGGTTTTTGACCATTTTGCCGCCGGTAACTAATGTTTTTGTCACTCTTCACCCATTTTTTTCCAATTCTGCCGTTTTTGGCCACTTTTCTCCCCTTTTTTTTTTTTTTTAACCAATTCTCACCCAGTGTTTGTCATTTTCTGCCTACTTTCCCCTGTTAGCCCATTTTGCCACTTATCTTTGCTACTTTTCCCCCCCATTTTTGTCCCATGTATCCTGCTTTTGGTTATTTGCAATTTTTTTTCCCACTTTATTTGCCACTTTGTTGCCCATTTAAGCTGCCTTTTGCCCAATTTTGCCACCTTTTTGCCCATTTTAGTCACTTTTCACCCATTTTTTGCTATATATTTGCCGGTTTTTGACCATTTTGCCACCTGTAACTTATGTTTTTATCACTCTTCACCCATTTTTGCCAATTCTGCCATCTTTTGCCAGTTTTTTCTCCACATTTTTACCAATTTTCACCCGGTGTTTGTCATTTTATGCCTATTTTTCCCTCTTTTTGCCTTTTTTTGCAACTTTTTTGCCCTTTTTGAGCATTTTTGCCACCTCTAACTTATTTTCATTGCCATTTCCATCCTTTATTGCCACTTTTCACCACTTAGATTGTGGCTCTTGCAAAGATATTTTGTCTCTTTGGTTGAGAAGGGTAGAGTAACACTGGTTTAAATCCAGAATTCATGGTGAGTGTTTTCACATGTTTACAGCAACCATATTCCAACATATCTAGAGTGTTAAGACAAAAATTTTGGATTTCACTTTAGAGGGACTCTAAGTTCAGTGAGGTTCTTCCTACTTAAAAATGTGGACAGTTACAGATATCTAGACTTCATCTGAAGAATTTCCCATCCCTAATAAATGCCTGTTTCTGTCGAAATTTACAGGTTACACAAGCCACAAATCAGATTGTGATGAACTGTGCGGACATCGATATCATCACAGCTTCCTTTTCACCACAGGGAGGAGAAGGTGAGGCTCCAGAGGTGTTAGAATCTCTTATTTCTTTATAAATGTCATTATTTATATCAAAAGCATGCCATTCCAGCTCTGAGTAAACCCAAGCTTGTCTTCTTCTCCTCTTTTCATCAGAAATTAACGCCACAGGATTCAACTATCAGAACGAGGATGAAAAAGTCACACTGTCGTTTCCTAGCGCTCTACAGAAAGGTAAGAGGAGGCCTCCCTCTCCTCGCTCTTTGAACCATCATGGCTGCTGCTGAAGAGTAACAGATTTTCCTCGTGGCTCAGTGAACATTCATCTCTCCTCCCCCCAGGCTCCGGCACGTTGAAGATAGACTTCGTTGGAGAGTTGAACGACAAAATGAAGGGATTCTATAGAAGTAAATACACAACCTCTGCTGGAGAGATCCGCTACGCTGCTGTCACACAGTTCGAGGTGAGCCGGCCGCCGTGGGGTAGAGGGGTGTTTTCTTTAGGGAAAGTTCAGCGTGTTGCCTAACCGTCTGCTCGCCCGTTTTGCAACACAGGAGGAGGGCGTGCTGGTCATGTGACTGTTATTGGTATGCTGTAAATGCTTGAAGATGAGGCAATAACTCTTGTATCCTTGTGTTTATGTGTTTGTTTTGAAAATGTTGGTGTGGTTGTGGGAAAGTTGAGCCTTAAACCAGGTCAGTTGTGTCTGCTTTCTAACGGGGGGAGGGGGTGGAGGGACGGAGCCTTGTTCACCTGCAGGATATGCACCTGCTGTTTACACAGAAAGCTCTTCTTCTATGGTGCGTGCTCACATGAAAATATGGAGCGATGAAAGACAGCCTCCTTTTACAGCTCAAGGATAAATGTGGATTTAGTTTGATGATATAAGAATGTCATTCTGCTCTTTTATTCACTGTTTTTTACTGTGTAAGGCTGTCGTTTAGTCATGTAGTTTTCTATTCATGGATGAATCAAGCCCAAAATCAGCAGCAGCGAGGGCTGTCGCTATATCAGAATTTAAACGTTGTTATTTTTCTAGTAAAATAAAAGAATATTTATAAAAGGAACAGGACTGTGTGATATAGTCCCAAAATAAGAGCTCCATTTTTTCACACCCAGCACATTTTATGGTTTTAATCCAAGGGTTCTCAACATTGGGGTCGGGGCCGCATTGGGGTTCGTGAGACACTGAGAGGGGGTCTCCAGATGCCTTAAAAAAACTAAGAACATTTTTTAAATTACACTGTTGCCAGATTATAACCCGTTTTCATCACCTTTTCCAACCAATTTTATCAACTTTAACACATTTTTACAACTTAAAACCCATTTTTTGTCAATTTTAAACACTTTCCACCACTTTTTCTAGCTGTTTTTGCCACTTCTAAACCAAATCTTGCAACTCTGTCTCTTGTTGGCTCTGTTGACCCATTATTGCCTCTTTTAACCCCTTTTACCACTTTTTAAGCCACATTTCACAATTTGATTTGCCCATTTTTGACAGTTTCTGACATTTTCTGCCTTGGCTAACCCTTTTTAGCCAGTTTAGATCAACTGTTTTTTTGCCACTTTAGCACCGTTTCAGCCACTTTTGATTCCTCTTTTACCACTAAATACCCATTTTCCTCACTTTTATCTAATTTTTGCCATTTCTAACCCATTTCTGCCTTTTTTAAAATCTAACTTCACAACGTTTCCCACCATTTTTAGCCATTATTAACCCATTTTAGCTATTTTTAATGTATTTTCATTCTGTTTTCAACAAAAGGATTTACATTTTTAAAAGAGGGCTACTTACTAGGGGTGCACCGATCGATTGGCCAAGATCAGTATCGGCGCTGATTTCCTTAATTTTAGAAGATTGGCGATCGGCCGATCTTTGTAAATAAGATCGGTGGATGAGATCGGTTTCATATGCCTCTACCTACTAAAATGTGAAAAATGAAAGACTAAAGGAACTGATATAATTTTGTAGTTTAGACAGCAATGCTTTAAACTTTTCATTTATATTTGAGAGAACTACCTCATGAGCAGTTAAAACAACAAGTTTGTGTTGTTTCACGGGTATTATTCAATGTTATTCAATAAAATAAGATTGGAACATTGAAGGTGGATGCTGTCAGTAAAAAAAAAAAAAATCGGTATCGGCAAAATCGGAATCGGCAGGTCAGACTTTTTAAAGATCGGTGATCGGTGATTGGCCAGAAAATTGCAATCGGGGCACCCCTACTACTTACATAAATGAATTAAAATTTGTTTCTTTGATAAGAGTGGTTATGATTCAGGTTAAATATAAAATACCACAGCTTAACTTTACAATAGACCATGATTTTGCTGGCCCCCAGTTTGGCTGGGACCCAGAAAGCGCTCCCACCCCCCACAATGGGAAGCCTTGTCTGCACATGACTATTCTTGAATGTTCACGGCTGTGTTTAACCACCTTCAGGTACAGTAGGGGTCCCCGGTCTCTGAGACCTTTATTTTGGGGGTCACGGGCTGAAAAGGTTGAGAACCACTGTTTTAATCGATGTTCTTTCCAGCTTAAAAAATAAGATTTGCACTTATTTTATAAATACCTTTCAAAGGATTTTTTTACTCATACCACTGTTATGTGTCAGTGTTATCAGGGACATATCTGCTGGTTTTCAACCCTCTTTACCGCACAGAGGATAAATGTTGGTTAGACTGAGCTCCTCTCATGATCTACACTGGTCTGTGTTAACTCACTGCAGTGAAGAAGTGGTCAGATTTTATTTTATTATAGTCTTCATTTTTGTTCATAAAGGGGTTTGAAATGGACGTGTAGCGGCGACCCTAGCGTCACACCTGCATTCTGCACTCTGATGGAGAGACACAGGGCAGTATGCATGTTTTATGTAAATCATTCATGTAAATCTATGATTATACTGTCAAATACTTTTTTAAATAACAGCTGAGGTTTGCACCTCGTTGACATCACCACCTCCCTCAGTAAAAACAGCTGTGGTAGGACAGAGCTCACTCATGACTCTGTTATCTCCCTGTGCAGGCATGAGGAGGGACTTGGTAATAACTTGGTAAAGCTCTGAGGGAGCAGAATCATATGGACTGTAACAGTTTAAACTACAGGCCTAGCTTTACCTCTGCTACACCCTCTATACGTGGTCATGTGATGAAGACTGAGGTCCCGTCTCCGGTCTCTCACCTGTTTGACTGTGAGGATGAGATCATCATAAATGTTTGCAAACTTTGTTCACTTTGTCCAAATAACGGTTCTCTGCTCCCTGACAGTTAAGAATGTGATTCTCCTGATGTCTCAGCTTTGGCAGATCATCGGTAATTCTGTTTCTTTACAATCTCAGATCGCGCTGTGACACACCCCTAGCATGAAGTCCCTCTATAAGCTCATCTAAGTGTAGTAGTGTCTGTGACAGACCGGTGGACAGAGACAGAGATGTCTCCTGACCTTAAAAGTCTCGACCTGCTGATTTTGTGACCTCGACTGTTTAATTCATGGTTTAACAATAATCTGAACATTTAGCGCGTAAAGGTTCAACACTGCAGGAACTCACCAGGGCTGGGTGATGAATTGCAAATTTGATTAAATTGCAATATGGCCTTCTACAATTTACAAATCAGAGAAGTTGCAATATTTCTTTAACTTAAAATCTTTCAAAATACCAGTTTAATAAATCATTTTTTTGCAGTGGCAGAGATTTTGTGCACATAATGCAAACATTCAAGTGTCAATTTTTTACAATGGTTTACAAACAGTCCTCCTTTTTGTGTTTTATGTGTTTTTCTTAATCAAAATGAGCGACATAAAAATGATAACACCCTTAAACAAAGCAAATGACATCGCATTTGCAATATCAGCAAAAATAGCTCATTCTAAATTAAACAGATGAAGCCTAGAGTTACCTGACTAAAGTCATACCCCAGCTGAGATCAGCTGGTAGCCAGTCTGACCTCCTCCACCCCAGCCTCCTCCTTCATAGCTTAAAGCTTGATGCACCCCCATATTCAGATTCATGCTACTACGGATTAATTACTTCTGAAATCATTTCATTGTTTTGAGTACAGATGGTCTTGGAATTAGCCCATTAATTGCTTGAATTTGTCGAAAAATACATAAGATTAACCCCAGAATAATCGCATTTTACATTGCAATATTGGGGGAAAAAATTGCAATTCGATTATTGTTGCAGATCTTTCTGCCTTAGAACTCACTGTGCTTCAGAGGGAGGGCATGTGCTCTCTGTTAGCACACATTACAGAATCATATGGCAATCATTTACTTTAGATTAGCTTGTTTTTATGATCACGGGAAGCTAAAATCATGATTGAAACTCCCCCAGCACGAGTCAGAGGTCAGTGGGCCTTGGTAGATAAACGCTGCTGTCTGATTTATGCTTTTATTTTACACAACACAGGCTGGAACAAGAGATCCTGGTTATATATATGTAAATGACAAATCAAAGAATTATCAGAGGTTATTGATGGAGAAAATATGATTTTAACCCTCAGGCCCTCCTACAGCCCTTTTAGGGCTTTATGATTGTGTATTTTGCTCTTACTTTGGCAGTTATCATGCTAAGATGATGATATGTGACAAAGACGATGATTTTTTAATGAATTTTTTAAATTTCATTATCCACACTGTGCTGACAGAATTTTCCACTGCGTAGACAGAAAACTCACACTCTCCCTCCTAAAGCCCTTTTAGGCCTCATTGACTACCATCTAAACCACTTATTTTCATTTTACTGCCACTGCAAAACAGAAATAAGAAATCCTTTAATTCCTCCGTAATTCAGTCATTCAGAGGTAAAAATATTTGCACACCAAACAAATGCCGCCAAATTTCCCCGTTTTTTTTAATGTTTGCAGTAGTAATGCACGATAAGTATTTTTTTTTTAACCAATACGATAACCGATAATTTCGACTCCTGATGGCCGATAATCGATAATAACCGATAATTTTTTTTCAATTGTGTGATTTTAAGGAATAAGTTTATTCCATGTATTTATGCACATCTGGGGGTAAGAAGGGGTTAATATGTAGTGAGCAAAGATGTTTAAAACTAATTCTAACCGACATAATCCCTTTTTCCCTTGGAATAAATTCTTGACAAGTGGTCAAATCTGACATTTCAATTAATTAAACCAGGATTCAGCTGACTCATGTCAAATCAGACATAAAAACAAATGATAACAGGCTTTCATGCTTAACAAATGGAGATGTTTGGGTGTCTCTTTTTTGTTTTTGCTGCATAAGTCAGAAATAGAGCTGATGTTTTGTATAAAGATTAAAAATAAGCACTGACATAAGTCATATCAGAGATAGGTTAAGAATGTAAAGTCCACCATGGTCTGTAACTTCTGTTCCTAACGTTGATCAGACTGAATGAAGGCACATCAAATAGAGCAGGCAGGTATACGTCTATGAAAGCAGCGGTGGATCAGGAGACTGTCAGAATGATTTGTCATTATTAGCATTGCCTTTTGGCTCTGATGAACCTTCTGCAGTTTCCATTGTCTGCTCAATCAGCACTCTGCCTCATCTTAACCTTTGTCTAGGTCCTAATGCCCATGGCTAACGTTAGCGGCTACTGCCATTTTGTTTTAACGTTGTTTGGATGATGACTTTAAGTGACTTTAAAGACCAGTCGAAGACTTCTTCCACTCTTCAGGACCTTTGCAGGGCAAATTCTACACACACTGCCATGTTATCCTCCCAGTAAATACTGAATAACTTCGCCGTGTTGTTAGCTCTTAGTACAGAGACCGCTTCTCTTCTTCTCTGGTGGTTAACAGTGGGTCGTGTACTGCGGCGCCACCTACTGTTTCGGAATGTGTAGTCTCTTGAGAAAGAAAACAAATGCCTTTATTATTGGTGGATTTTATCGGTTAATATTTTATTATCGGCAGAATTAAAATATGTAAAATAAATACGTTATCGGCTGCTAATTTATCGGTGCCGATAATTATCGTGCATCCTTAGTTTGCAGAGAGGCATTGTGGGAGAAAATGACCTTGTTCGAACCGATAGAATATATCAGTGACTGTAGGCCAGTGGGATTAATTATTCTAACTAAAACTACTTTGGGTGTTTTCTATGGATGTCAGAGTCTGGTGAAAAATTAAAATTATGAAAATGAATTCATATTTGCTATACATGATGAGGACTGGAGTTAAGGACCAAAAAAAAAAAAAAATGATTTTTTTCATTTATTTTTAATACTTTTAAATATATCCAATGTCCTAAAAGGGCTTTAAGAGGGAGAGTGTGATTTCTCTTTATTTTTTTTTATTTTTGTTATTACACAAGACTTAATAGTACGTCAAAATCAGTGTTGCTGCTAATTATTAACATATGCACGACTGATAATCCCTGCACAAAAAAAATCTGCTTTGCATTTTTCAAATAGAAAATAATTTTTTTTTCATTCATTATGTAAATAAACTGGCATTTATAGGGTTAAAATTGTGAAAAATAATTCACATCTGCTATACATGATGAGGACTCGAGTTGAGGACCAAAAATATAAAAAAAAAGGGTTTAAATTTATTTTTAATTCTTAAAATATATCCAATGTCCTAAAAGGGCTTTAAGAGGGAGAGTGTGGTTTTTTAAGGGGACTGAGGGTTAATAGTTATCGTGCTTTGTCATCTCTAAAGTCAGCGTTATTTCAGTACAACATAATGAGGTTAATGATGGTGTTTTTTTTTTAAATAACGTGCAGGTTTTTCCTTTTTTTAAATAACCAAAAAACCATGGGGGTGTGATTGATTCTTCACTGAACGCCTGTCTGTTCTATTGAGGTATTTTGTGTCTACTGTAAAAAGTTTTTTTCTCAAAAATACAGAATTTTTGTCTCATCAGAGCTTTATCCTTCACAAAATGACCAGTAAGATGGACAGATTTCATCTAATTCTATACAGTTCATGAACATGTGCCTAAAGGGAATCTATGAATTGGGTTTCAGTTTCTGATTTAAGCCTCCCATGATCATAAAACAAGATAGCAGAGATGCAACGATGACTGTGCCACATGCTAATTTTAAATACTGACCAGTTTTCTCTTGTTTGTTTTCATGCTTTGCTTGTGTTTCACAGTGCTCTGAATATTATCCTGCTAAGAGGGTTTACATCCCATAAATACATATGAAAAATCAGAGCAATCATGTTAAATAATCCTGATCTCAGTATCTTAAACAGTAGAGATATATTTGTCATAATGAAGCAGCCCAACTCGTGCACTAAATTCATGTGACATTTAAGGATAAAGGTGCCAAGTTCTACACAGACTGGGTCTGTAAACACCTTCTCATCTGACCTGAGACTTTTTTGTACTTGGTACGGTTATTAAAGAGTCTGTAAATGTTGAATTTATCGACCCTGTACTCGCTGCAGTGAGAGGAAATCCTGCAGTGTCGACCTGCTGCAGCACAAGGGCAGCTTCAGCACCCCAGCACTGACCCCTCAGTGGTCACAGACTCGCTAAACCACCTCCAGTCCTTGGCTCATCAACACGCTGTCAGCATCAGATAGCAGACACGCTCAGACGCCAACAGTGTGGAGGTCAGCGATTAAACCAAAACGCTCAGAGGGGAGGCTCTTTTTCTGATAAATTTGATGACATCTATGGTGGACCAGACCTAGACGTCTGTCTGTGTGGATGTGATGGCAGACGGGACAGGCAGCCTCTACAGTCCTCCAAATGCACTGTAAAACCACCACTGTTTAGCCTCATTCAGACTGCCACAGAAATGTCAGGGCCCCTGAAAAACCAAGAGAATGGGCCCTGATAAACCCAGAGAATGGCCCCTGATAAACCCAGAGAATGGCCCCTGATAAATCCAGAGAATGGCCCCTGATAAACCCAGAGAATGGCCCCTGATAAACCCAGAGAATGGCCCCTGATAAACCCAGAGAATGGCCCCTGATAAACCCAGAGAATGGCCCCTGATAAACCCAGAGAATGGCCCCTGATAATGGGAGGACGGCCCCTTGATAAACCCATGGCCCCTTCCCAGTTGTATTCATGATATCATTCATGTTTGTTGGATCAGAAGCATTGATGCTAGCATCCTGGCTAACTGTTCCCCCATTTTAAAGCTAAATAGTGTGTCCAGTTATTATTGGCCTCTTGGGTTAGAATTATTATTTACTTTTTCATACTGTTTCACCATTTTCCTATCCATAATTGCCAATATTTGCAATTTTTGGTCAATTTGCCCCCACCCCCATTTTTGCTTCATTGTGCCAATTTTTGCCACTTTTGTTTTTTTTTTACCCATTTTAACCTTAGTTTGCCATTTAGGCCACATGCGCTATGTCCAAGTCATTAAAATCAATTTTTTGCCTATTTGAACCAATTTTTACCACTTTTCACCATATTTTTAAATCCGTTTTCACAATTATTTTATTCTTTTCCAAAGAAATTGCCTCAGTTTCTTCTTCTTTATTTTCTGGCGTCCTGACGTGTGTACATCATGGCCTAGCTAAGAAGTGTAACATTGCTATCATTCAGTTCTGTGTGTCCGTCCACATTAACATCACTGATCAGAAGTTGATTCTGTTTACAGAAAGGGGTTTTACATTTGAAAAAGGCTATATTTCATTACAGCATCAATACAAATGTGGTTATTATTCAGGTTGAATATAAATCTGGTCATCACAGATTAGTATCATAATGGACCATGATTTCACTGACCTCCATGAGCCCTAGAGAGCGCTCCCCTTTATCCCCCCTTATCGGCAGCCTTGGCCTCAGTGTTAACAAATCTATTAATGATTCAGCTCTGTCCTCATGTCCTACATCGTTTCTGTTTCGGCTGTTTTTCTTCCTCATTTGTTTTTCTAATAACAAGAATGTAAACAGCCACTTCCTCCCACTCTCTGTATCAGTACGTATGTGTTCAGAGGTCACGCTGTCTCACATACAGAAATCAAACCTGAAGGGACAAGAGAACACAGACAGTCATTCTCAGATTTAGGATCCTGGGCCAGCAATACTGAACCAAAATCATTAATCATAATTTTTAGCTGAATGGAATATCAATATTTCGTCTTATACTGCATCTGGTTTGAAAACAGATTGATCTTAAAGCTTGATGTGTTACCCAGACCCTAGTCTCCTCTGGATCTCACACCACTCTCTCTCTTTCTCTCTCCAGGCCACGGATGCTCGCAGAGCTTTCCCGTGTTGGGACGAGCCAGCTATCAAAGCCACCTTTGACATCACGCTGATAGTCCCCAAGGACCGGGTCGCCTTGTCAAATATGGTACGTGTCTGTGCGGACTCCTCCCTCAGAGAAACGGCAGACCTCAGAGCGCCTTAGTCACTTTGTGCTGCTGCTGCCGCCGTTCTTTAGTGTGCTTCCTCTCTTTTCTTCTAGAAGCTTACGTAACAGAGGGCAGACAGTCACTGCGTGTTATACCGCTGCTTTATTCTCTCTTTAACTCCATGTGAAATGTAACTACTGTACAAGTAAAATGAGGCTGAAACGTCTCCATGTGTTTGTCAGACTCTCTCCTCTGTCACTGATTTCAGCTCAGGGCGTTCGTTGCTAAATTGCATCAGGAAACGTCATCTGGCTGAGATTATTTCCATCAGCAGTCCCCCTGCGGCGTCCCAGGGTTCATTGGAGGGGTGATGATGAGGCTGTGTCTCTGATGACATGAATGCACTCTGTCATTTCTCTAACGCTGTTTGTTTTTATTGTCTGCTCCTGTTCTGTCAGTCCAAAGCTGTTTGACTCAAGATGGGATGACAAAATTCAATTTAGAGCTTTCACCTGATGTCACATGACCCCGACCCCCCAGTGGGGGAGAGGCGTCCTACTGCTGTACTCTGAGGAGAAGCTGACAGCCTTGGTTGTCATCTAGCAGATTTATTTTACATTTTTAATATAATAAAGTTTCTGTTTGACTGATGAGGAGACAAGCCAAGATTCTACTGCTACAGAACGCCATCAGAGAAAGAAAGAGAGAGGATCCGATAGAGGATAGACTCTCCTCTGTCTCTGTAGGTTACAGTAGACCATAGCAGTGGATAGGGGTGGGAGAAAAAAACAATACAGCATAGTATTGTGATATTTTGTCTGGTGATATGTCGTCTCGTCCACTAAGTATCGATTTTTTAAAATATTGCTAATATGACCTGAAGTCTATGATAATGGAAATAATGGGGGGGGCATTAGGAATGCAAGCAGGGTATGAATTACATGGACATGACACATGAGGTTTGCAAGAAGTGCTACATGAAAATAAAATTCTGCACAAATACGACAAGCATCAGCAACAAACTTCACAGGCATGTTTTGGGGACCTCTGAGACCGGTATAAATTTGTCTTAAAAGGGTAAAATATGTCCTCTTTAAGCCATAAATGACAGGCCCGTGTGTAGTCAGTCTGGTTGGTTTTGGAGTTGTGGTGCTGTGAGATATCCAACACTTGTATCCTATTAAAGACATGGAGTCAATCTTAACTGGGTAAAGCCAGGGGGTGCAAAAGAGGATGTTCTGGAGAGAATTTGGATGTTTGTTTTTCAAAATTGATCTCTGATTTTAGTGATATAAATAAAATTCCTCTGCTCTAGAAGGGTCCAAAAGACAACAACTGACAGTTCAGATAAATATCTGTTTTTCAAAGGTTTTCATGTCATGTAAACGTGAAATTTTAAAGAGCTGGAGAAGAAAATACTCGGTGCTGTAGCTCCACGTAGTGGTCAATGGTAGCTGATACTTTCCTAATCTCTCTATGACCCCTGGGCCTTTGTGCTGGTTGCCTGACTGAAGCTCTGAATTGCAGCATTAGCATGCAGTTCACCATCTCTGTCCTCATTCTTATGGTATACTGCATGTTACATGAAGCTGGCGTAAAACGTAGAAACAGAAGCAGAGAGTTGTTCCGATGAAAATGAAGCACCATGTCCGTCAGCTTCAGCAGTGTGAACTGACAAGCTTTCAGAACAATGCAGAGGCCGGTTACAAGATTCAACTTGAAACTGTAAAGTTTAAAAACTGAAATTTATAACAGTACACCAAGACATGATTCCCAAAGTAACACTATCTTAGATCACAGCTGGCATAAACATCCCTATTATTTCTGCCAAGTAGTGGTGGGGAAGTGCGATATTGTCAGCATTTGTTCCTGGGCTGTAAAGGGATCCAATGGTTCAACAACTGATAGTTTAAACAAAAATCAGTTTTTCTTATGTCATTATTTGTTTTAAACATGTTATTTTAAAGAGGCTGAGAATAAAACGCCCAATGCTGCAGCTCCACGTAGTGGTCAATGAATGCTCTTACTGTCCCAGGCTCTTTTTGCTCTGCAGACATCTTAGTTTTCATGACTTTAGGCCTTGACTTCAGGCCTGTGCACACTGAGTCTGTTATGTTTGTCTGAAATAATCTCTCATTTCTAAAGGAATATGACCCAGGGGAACTGGCGGCCTCGTGATTGTGTCCATGTGCCCCATGCAAAGAGGCTGTAGTCCTCTGGTTGGCCTCCAAGGTGCAATGCTGCATGACTTCAGACAAGCGTATGATATTATTATTATTATTATTATTATTATTATTATTAAGTCACGTGGTGTTGGTGGCCTGTCCATCCTGGACTCAGCTGGGCAAAGCATGAGGGGTTCAACAGAGGAAGAAAATCTGGATTTTTGCTTGATAGGATTTATTGATAACATTTTTCAATGCCCAGGCCTAGACCCGCTGTTTTCTTTTTCTTTTCTGATGCAGTGAAAGAGCTGCAAAATCCTCTCCTCTGCTTGATGACTGAATGTTGGCATTGGATAGAAAAACAAACCCTTCAACCTCGCTGTGTACGGTTTCTATGTGTAAGGTTTTTGACCTGAAACGACACGTCTGCAAGAAAGAAACATCCATTTATCAAAGACCTTATGGAAGATAAATGACCTTAGTATTTCACTCACCCGAGGTAATGTTATAAAATTATATTAATGATTTCAAACAATTTGCAGGCCATCCAGCACAGGAATCTGATTAGTCCGGCCTGCAGGACTGAGCTCTGCACACATCAATGCCGGTCCAGCTCTCAACCTTTTGTGTTCGTGTACCTGCTGAAATTTATTTTCTCTGCAAGTAAAGTGTGACCTTTAAAGTCCACTGCAACACAAAGCTGCATTTAATTCATCTGTTGAAACAGGAGGGTTTAAACACCAGCACAGATGGGGAGAGATATCCGCTGGTTCTAAGAAAAGCACCAAACAGACGCCACAAATGTCAGCACTCAGACCTGAAGGATGGGCCGGTTTGGACTCTTAATGTTCCCTTTGTTAACAAATAACCATAAAACATCAAAACCACTGACTGTGCCTGCAGAGAGAGACTGTTAATACGTCTGATATTTCCTTCTTCTAGAGCCCAGCTCAAACCAAAGAGTCAGCAGAAAACAAACTGGTCCAAAGAGGCATTTTAATGTGAACGATGATGCTGGTGTGGGAGATCTAATATCTTCCCACACTGATGTAATGCTGAAAATATGGGGCATCCCTACTCCTCAGTGGTAGGCAATAATAGAGATGTTTTATGCCAGCAGCCATGTAAGATGGTGTGACTTTGGGAATTATGGGTTTTGGCTCACATAAATTTCAGTTTTTAACTTTACAGCTTCACGTTGAAACCAGTAACTGGCTTCTTTGCAGCGTTCTGAAAGCCTGTCAGTTCACACCACTGCAGCGGAAGGAGACGATGTATTGTTGTCATAGCAACAACTCTCTGCTTCTGTTTCCACTTCTGCTTTTTATGCCTGTCATGGAGCTTCATGTAACTCACAGTGTACAATCTGCATGAGGACAATGTTAGTGAATTATTAACAAAGGTTGGAGACCAGTCATGTGGCCACTGCTGAGGCCTCAAGGGCTGAAGAGCTTAAAACAGTAACAACCACCAATGACCACTCTGTGGAGCTGCAGCACTGGATGTTTTATTTTCTATCTCTTTAAAATGACACATTGACTTTACAGGACAACTGCAGAAAAACAGAGATTTTAATTTAGCTGTCAGTTTTTTTTTTCTGTTGGACCCCTTTACAGCACAGAAAAACAATTTAAATCACTAAAACCAGAGATGTCGAAGACAGAAAATCAAAATTTCTAAAAAATTTGGATTTTCAAAAGACAAAATATGTTTTTTTTCCCCAAGACCTGTCTATAGCTGGGTTTCCATAACACTTGGAAATGCGCAAAATTGAAATAGCACAATAAAAAACTGGTAATGGAAACACCTGAATTTCGAAAAAAAAAAACGAAAAAAAAAACATTAAAAATCAAAATATCATTAAAAAGTTTTTACGCTTTCATGAGGAGGTTTTTCAGGCATTTCGATATAGAGATATATCGCAAAAGTGTAATGAAAACACTTTTTCCACATTTACAAGTCATAGGACCTGACGTATGGTGTCGCATGACAAGTCACTCCAACATGGCACGGTTCGTGTAGGCAGAAGAAGAGATGAGACTTTTCTTAACATCATACTTCTACCCTTATATGTGGCTTTTGCCGTACATACGGACTTTACCTCTGTAATATCATCCGTTGCCTTCGTCTTTTGTTCAGAATTATCAAGGCAACCACCGTAGATGTAACCAAAACTGTACAAACACGCAACAGGTTTTGAGCGTCAAGCTTCCCTGCAGCGGATTCACGCAAGATGAGATTTTAGGAGAATTGCGAGGCCTATGCCCAGAATTCCCTTCAATAGAAACACATTCAAAGCACAATTGTACTTAATCGAAATTTAAGAAATATCGCTTTTATTTTGCAAAAAACTGTAATGGAAACCCAGCTACTGACACTCACCAGGCTCAGTTGAATCCAGGATGGACTGGACTGCAGGAACACCGGAAGTTCCGTCTGCACATGTAGACCAGCCAGTTTTGACACACAAAATAAACCGGTTTACAGCCTGGTTCAAAACACCAAACATGTCTCATTAGCTAGTGTCTTATTGTGCTCCCTCTGTACGGGGTTGAATTTTGTTGTACCAAGATCGTTTGGATTATATTTAGGATAAACCTCACTTCACGGTGATTGGCGCATCTCATTTGATTGACAGATAGCTCGGCAGGCAGAGGCTCCGTTTCTGTCAACCAGAATACTAGCTAGCTAGCTGACAGGGAGTCGCCTTTGGTGGGCGGGCCGTTAGGTTGATCCAAAGTTCAGTTGAGACCGCGATTTCAATATGGAAGCATCCACAGATTGGCTTCAAAAGCCGTCTGAGTCCACCTATTGTAAGCAGACGACTGACGTCACACGGGGTTTGTCCAATTCTTTCTACAGTCTATGATAAACCTGTTTCCCACTGGTGAATCCATCTTGCAAAGCCCCCATCTGAACTGTTTGGGCCTGGTTAGAAAGTGACAGGACCAATCAGCGATGAGGGGCAGTACTTTCAGGCGCGGCAGAGTCGTGATGTAAGCAAACAGCAACAAGAGACCAGTGCAATTATGGCAGAAGAGCTTAGCATGGATGCTGCTAAAGCGCCGGCTTTATCAGGACTTGACAACATTTCTTCATTGTAAGAAGAACAAAGAACAGCAGTGAGTTGTTTTCTTCTCAAAAACGTTTCAAAAAAGTCGTGTACTGACATGTGTAGTAGTCGCCATGGTTCGCATTAATCCTCAGTAGCTGCGCACGTGCACCTCGGTTGCGGCTACGTCGCATGTTTTGTTGCTCTGATTGGCCCGTAAAGATGTGACAGAACATTCATCCAATCACCCTCTGAGTTTTGGCACCCCTGGAATTTTTCCAGAAAATTCACCACTTACCCAGAAATTGCTGCAATTACAAATGTTTTTTGGTATACACATGTTTATTTCATTTATGTGCATTGGAACAACGCAAAAAAATAGAAGAAAAAAAATCCCAAATTAACATAATTTTACACATAACTCAAAAAATGGGCCAGACAAAATGATTGTCCCCCTTTTAAAACTGTGGGTAACTCATTTTATTTCCAGCATGTGACGCTCATTTAAACTCACCTGTGGCAGTAACAGGTGCTGGCAATCTAGAAATCACACCTGAAGCCAGTTAGAATGTCTAAAAGTTGACTCGACCTTTTTGTTGTGTGCCTGTGTGTGTCACACCAAGCATGGAGAAGAGACAGAAGAGCCCAGAACTGAGGACTTGAGAAGCAAAATTGTGTAAAAATATGAACAATCTCAAGGTTTCAAGACCATCTCCAGAGATCTTAAAAATTCCTTTGTCCACTGTGTGTAAAATAATCAAGAAGTTTATAACCATGGAGCTGTGGCTAATCTCCCTGGACGTGGAAGGAAGAGAAAAACTGACAAAAGAATGCAACGCAGGATAGTTGGAATGGTGGATAAACATCCTCAGTCAACTTCCACACAAATTCAGGCTGTCCTTCAGACTCAGGGTGCAAAAGTGTCAGCTGGGACCATACGCGGTCATCTGAATGAGCTGAAGCGCTATGGCAGGAGACCCAGGAGAACCCCACTGCTGACAAAGAGACATAAAAAAAGCCAGACTGGAGTTTGCAAAAATGTACCTGAGTAAGCCTCAATCCTTCTGGGAGAACATTTTGTGGACAGATGAGACTAAGGTAGAGCTTTTTGGAAAAGCACATCATTCTACTGTTTACAGAAAACAGAATGAGGCCTACAAAGAAAAGAACACAGTACCTACAGTCAAACATGGAGGAGCTTCAAGGATGTTTTGGGGTTATTTTGCTGCCTCTGGCACTGGGTGCCTTGACTGTGTGCAAGGAATCATGAAATCTGGAGACTATCAAGAGATTTTGGCCCACAATGTAGGGCCTAGTGTCAGAAAGCTGGGTCTGGGTCAGAGGTCATGGGTGTTCCAGCAGGACAATGACCCCAAACATACCTCAAAAAGCACCGAGAAATGGTTGGAGACAAAGCTGGAGAGTTCTGAAGTGGCCAGCAATGAGTCCAGATCTAAATCCCATTGAACACCTATGGAGGGATCTCAAAATTATGTTGCAAGAAGGCACCCTTCAAATCTGAGACCTGGAGCAGTTTGCAGAAGAAGAGTGGTCCAAAATTCAAGTTGAGAGGTGTAAGAAGCTTGTTGATGGTCACAGGAAGCGATTGGTTTCAGTTATTTTTTCCCAAGGGTGTGCCAGCAAATATTAAGCTGAGGGTGCCAACAATTTTGTCCCGCCCATTTATGAGTTTTGTGTAAAATTATGTCAATTTTGCCTTTTTTCTTCTGCTTTTTTGTGTTGCTCCAATGCACATAAAGGAAATAATTATGTGTATACCGAAAACATTTGTAATTGCAACAATTTCTGGGAGAAATGGTGAATTTTCTGGGAAAATTCCAGGGGTGCCGATGCTTTCGTCCATGACTGTATGTCTTAATAGCATATGAGTGTCAGATTTTATGCAGATTCTCTACCTTGGAGCTCAACCAGAGGACTACAGCCTCTTTACATGGGGAGCATAGACACAACCACTAGGCCACCAGTTCCTCTGGTTTACATTTCTTTATAAATGAGATCATTTCAGACAAAGATAACAGACTCAGTATGCAGGGGGCTGTAATTCGTAGCTTAAAGTTGTGATAATGAAGAGGTCTGAAGGGCAAAAAGAGTCTGGGACAGTACCAGCCACCATTGACCACTACATCGAGCTGCAGCACTCGGTGTTTTATTCTCCGCCCCTCAAAAATACACATTTATGCCCAATGACTTTGAAAAAAAGATATTAATTTAAGCTGTCGGTTTTGCCTTTTTGGACCGGGTTACAGCATTTAAATCACTAAATCAGTGATGTCCCAGCTTCAGGGATGTTTGCGTACTGGTACATCTACACCATGAATGTTAACAGAACTATGGAGAGTTTGACCATGTGTTTGGATCAGTAAAGCTGCTGCTTGGGAAGTAACAGGTGGGAACTAGTTCGCTAACATGAGCTGCAGCTGTCTCCTGTAAAACTCTAAAACTGCCTGGATACATCTCAGATCTTTGATAACAGACTAAAGTTTTTGTTCTAATTCATAAACATTTGATTTCAGAGATTGAAGCTAGAAACCCTGAGCATTCCAAGCATTTATCTTTGCAGTCACCTGTTTTCATGAGTTTCCTCTGTATTGATCCTTCTGCTGTATCCCTCCTTTGTTTTGGTCAGAATGTCATTGATCGAAAGCCATATCCAGAGGACGAAAACCTTGTGGAAGTGAAGTTTGCCACCACACCCATCATGTCCACATACCTTGTAGCTTTTGTCATTGGTGAATACGATTATGTTGAGAGCCAATCATCAGACGGTATAATGGTACGCGTCTATACACCCGTTGGGAAGGCAGAACAAGGGAAATTTGCACTGGAGGTGAGAAAGAGACACATTTAGCTCAATCAGGAAAGATCCAGATGTTTTAAAACTGCTTTGTTCATTTTATTTTGTATGTTTTCTTTTTTTACAGGTTGCAACGAAGACTTTACCTTTCTACAAAGACTACTTCAGTGTTCCTTATCCATTGCCTAAAATTGATCTCATAGCTATTGCTGATTTTGCTGCTGGTAAGTTTCTGTTTATCAGCCTACATCTACTGAGGCTGGCTACACACAAGACTGTTTTAGATCTGGACTCTGGTTAGCCTTGATCTCAATGTACCTGAGTTAGATATTAAATTCTTCAGTGAATACGACTGAAAAAATAAGATTTACAAACTTACAAGCTCTTGTTAGGTGTTTTTTCTAGTATATAAGTATGTGTGCATTGATTGTGTGGTTGCCAGATGTGCCAGAATGCTGAGTTGGCATGATCAGAAGTAGAAGTAAAAAAATACTGATATTGGGGGCTAAAAAAAACAATATCCGATAAATTGGCCGATAACCGATATATCGGCCGATATGTGAAATAAGAACACTGATATATATAGGATATATCAGGGCTGTACGTTAACTTTTTTTGCCCATAGCGCTGGTGCTACAGAGGTTGACAATCTTGTAGCACAGAACAAAAACCTCTAGCACAATATATAAAATGTTTGTTACATCTCTAAAACCAACATGTAACCAAAATATATGCTTAGTAAGTGAATGTGCTTGAAAAACAAAAACAAAACAGCCTAAATTACAGCTCTCATTAATGTCTACCAAAGCAAACAGCCAATCACAGAGAAGGGAGATGCTGACGGTTCATCTCCACATTCAGACACAAAACAAGAGCAAACTGCTGGAAGCTGACTAACTTGGCAGAAGTATGGTGCTTGAAGATGACTAGAGCAGTATGATTTAGAAATCAGACTTTGAGACGGATCAGACAGAGAAGCAAATAAGCTCAGTTTGTGCTGCTATTTGCTGCTGGAATCCTTTTGTTTGTATTCATCTTCTTTTTTTTTTTTTTACTTTTGGCAGGACCAACACACAGCTGAAGTCTTTTTCTGTGTTCATCCTTATTACTTAAACTTTAGTGTGCTCTAGAGACTGCAGTATGTTTCTTTGTTCATCCTCAAACTGTGTTTCAAGGACTGAAGTGTTAGGTCTAAACTACATTTATACATTGGTATTGATATCAGCTAAATTCAATTTGTAAATATCACTATATAATATAAACCCCAATATTGTGCATTCCTAGTCAAACTAAGAAATATAGTAAAGTTTTATGTTCTTATGTGGACTTTTTTTAATGGATTTCTTGACATTTATGACAAATGATTGCTTGCTGTTGTTCCTGCCAAGGATGGAACAACCAGTTATCCAGTTTAAGGGACGATTACTTTCCACATAGGGCCAGGTAGAGTTGGATTTATCCCTTAATCAGTGTTGCCAACTCCTCAGTAAGAAAAGTAGCTATTGGCTGTCCCAGAAGTCACTAGAAGTCACTTAATGATGTCATAGCCTAATTTGCATAATTGGCCATGTGCATGTAATTGTAACGGATGCTGTAGGAGAGATGATTACAGTCATGGAAAAGACAAAGTGAGTAAAAAACAACACAAAGATGTTAAGAACAACAAAGGACTTTTTTTTGTCAATTTTTGTTTTTTATAAAAGTCACAATTCCAACCCTCCTCCTTTATCCAGGCTTGGGACCGGCAAAAGTGATCCAAAAGAGACACCCTGGCGGAGTTACTAGTGGTTTCTTTGGTTTTTTTTGTTTTGTTTTGTTTTGGTTTGGTTTTTTGTGTATTTTTATTTTGTTTGCTTTGGTATTTAACCTCATGGCACACCAAGGCTAAATATGTGGAGTCTGCTCTGACCTTAACCCTCAGAGACCAACGCTGACATTTACAACAAGAAGAGACACAGGTTATAAAAAGTTCATTTTCTTTTTTTAAGCCTCAGGGTATCTGCACCACTGAAGTTCTGGCTCTTGAACCATAGATCATGGCCTCAGACTTTTTTTCCGTCTTGAAGCTAGCCATTACGCCGCCCTAATGATGGTATCCATGCCTTTGCGGACTTTACAGACGCTTTTCTAGTGAACCTGGAGCTTGGGGGACTTTCTGGCGTATCGAAAGATGAAATCCTCACCGTTAAATCTGTCATTGAACACATTTTTATCCGTCTTTTAGTAGTTTAAACCAAGGGTTTCTGAAGACTGGATATTGAGGCTCTCTAAGGAGACAGTAATTTGTAGATCTGTGGACCCCACATTGTCATTTTTAACATTTTTTGATGTTTTGGCCTGCATATGTCTTCAAACATCCATCTTACCAGGCAGTCAGTATTTAGTTTGAGTAATGAACTCATTGCCAATGCTTCCTGATTATTATGCTGTAATTTAGCCGGACTTATGAGAGATCGGAGAACAGATCTGTGCCAAAAAAAGCCTTGTAATTTTTGTTTACCGTGTGTCATATCCAAAAGTCTTTGTGTTTTAATTTCGGTTTAGTTTTCCTTTTCTTTATAGTCCCATAACTTTTAAAAAATTCCAGTGACATTACTGCTGCACAGATATTCATAAAGCCCAGGTTGTCTTGATAAACAGGATGTTTGGTTCGCAGATGGCCTAGTGGTTAGAGGCTCGTCCCATGTATGCAGTCACACTGAGTTCAAGTCCGGCCTATGGCTCTTTCCTGCCCTCTCGTCCCTGTTTCTGATTCTGTCCACTGTCCCACTCAGGGTTGATGTTTTACAATGTTTTTTTTGACAATAAGTCCAGGAGTGACTAAATGGTTGAAAACTAGCTTGGAGCTTGAGTGGCTAAAATGTCCCTGTTGGACCTTTTTTTTTTTTTTTACAGATCCTTTCGTAGAAGTACATGATTCCGTTTTCCCATTTGTCAGCTGTTTCCCCTGGAACAACAAACATGTTCTGATTCTCGAGTCTGATGTTAGTTTTACCGTGAATTTTGTAGGTCCATAGTTGGCTGCAGCGTAATTCATTCCCCTGTTGGCAGATGACCAAGGACAGGCTGTAACTCTCGGATCCCCTGTCCTGTATAGGAATAGCTACAGTCTTGTCCGAAAGCACAGGCTTTCTGTGCTCTGATCCATCAGCCGCTGCTCTTGGCCGGTGAAAGGCAAGGATGTCCGGGGTGGTCCAGTATCTGTCTTTTAGCGCTGAAGAGCCACACTGGGTACAACTCTCCATGCTCTTCAGGCCATGGATCGCTGATGAAAGGAGATCCTTGACAGATGTGCCACACACAACTGCTGGTGGTAAACGGAAAATCTGGACTGAGCTTTTCCTGCTGTTTGTAGGGTACTCACAGCTCATACACTTCCTATGGTTGATGCTGATTTGAGTACTGACCCCACACTTGTCCAACCACAGCAGTAAGGAGTCCAGTAAATCTAGAGGGTGATTTTGTCCAGTCTTGTAAAAATGTGGCAGCATGTAACGTAGTTCTTCCAAAACCATAAAATCTTAATCTAAAGAAAATTTCCTCCATGGGTAATGGAGTCTTTCCAAAAACCATTCTGCTAATAGCGGTATCCCTGACAGTCCTAAAAGATGGTCCACTGATTGGCCTCTTAATTTTTGCCGCACGCTTGTCAGGTTTACCGTCGCCTGAATGGACGCATTTAACCAACAGGTTATCTTCATAAATTGATTGGGCCACTGTTTGCCACTGCAAACAGTTTATTGCCACTGCCACTGTTTATTGATCAGGCAAAGTTACTTAAATTTTCTGTTCTTGTATATATATGTGTGTTTGTAAATGTACTTTGTGCCCCAGCAAACTCTGTGTTAGTACCATCAATGTCTCCAAAGAAACTTAGAAAAATCTGGAAATTAGCAAGAGAATGACACAGTAGAAGGTTAAATGAAGCGTCACCAGCGAATCCAATACCAGTTAAACCGTGACACCGGTTCCTCGTCAGGCAAAATTAATAATAAAAGGATGACACAGGTTAAAATGTCTGGCTGTGTTTTATCATTTCAGAGAGTTGAAACAACAACATGTAATCAAACATTTAATGATCATGTTAAACAGGATTTAACAAGATTCTTTTAGATAGTTTTGCCTAGGCCTACCTAGAGAACCTCAGGGTCTGGTCCACAATCTGAGAAGCTGGTCTAGTGTGTAGCTAGCCTGCAGTGAGACACTGAAACTAAAAAATGTTAAAACTGGAATCACATGTCCTCCTCTTTTTTAGGTGCCATGGAAAACTGGGGCCTTGTTACTTACAGGTGAGTTTGAGTTTATATTTATTAAAACCCTTAAATACGACTTAACAGGAAAGAACTCCTGGTTACTAGGAAGGAACATTTCTTTGTGAATATTTTAGGGTTGTTTTGCTCTTCTATGGCTATGGCTATCAATAATTTATTAACTTTCTGACTAATTTATTTTATTGCAGGAAATAATCTTCAGGTTAATCATCTATTAAAATAATCCTAAATTACAGCTCTTTAGTTCTCCAAAGTTACACACTGTCTCTTGTATTGGGTTCAAAGTTGACATTGAAATTATTTATTGCTGTTTTTTTTTTTTTTTTTTTTGTTTAATCTTGACCGACAAATGAAGCTGTGATTTCCCATGTTTCTCTACCTTTGTTAGGGGTGGGAGTATAACATAGACTGTAGAAAGAATTGGACGAACCCCGTGTGACGTCAGTTGTCTGCTTACAATAGGCGGAGTAAAACGGCTTTTGAAGCCAATCTGTGGATGCTTCCATGTTGAAATCGCGGTCTCAACTGAACTTTGGATCAACCTAATGGCCCGACCATTAAGCAAGACTTCCTGTCAGCCTGCTAGCTAGCATTCTGGTTGACAGGAACGGAGCCTCTGCCTGCTGAGCTATCTGTCAATCAAATGAGACACACCAATCACCGTGAAGTGAGGTTTATCCTAAATATAATCCAAACGATCGTGGTACAACAAAATTCACCCCCCATACAGTGGGAGCACAATAAGACTCTAGCTAATGATACATGTTTGGTGTTTTGAACCAGGCTGTAAACCAGTTTATTTCTAGTGTAAAAACCGGCTGTTTAACATGTGCAGACAGAACTTGTGGTTTTCCTGCAGCCAGCCTCAAGCGGACAGTCGCGGTATAGCAATTTTTTGCACTTCCGCATTGGCTTCATTTTTCAGGACCAGAGGTTGCCGCTTGGAGTATAAACATAGCCTTTATACCCTATTAGGAATAAAACAGTTTCTGCTTTTAATAAGAGCGGCGGTAAATTCCTCCACTGGTAGTTAAACCATTCAAATTTTGGTTACCAGCATTATTATTATTATTAATATTATTATTGTTATTAGTATTCTCTGAATAAAATGTTTGGATGTGTTCAAATTTAACATCAAGAAAGAGAAAATTCAGTTTTTCATGAGAAAATGAATAAAGATGTTGTGAGGACAAGAAAAGTGCTTGTTTTTAATCCGTATCATATAGATTTAACATATGGAATTTACTTTAATCTTTATTTTTTTAACTCAGGCTCTCTCCACCAGTCAACAGAGAAGGATCAGTAGTGGTATTTATAAAAACTCAGATCATTAAGAAGCTTTTGAATTAAATTGTAATAGTTTGATGTTTTTTCTTTGGTTCTTTTCAGCCTAGTCAGACATAAAAATCAAGGCTATTGTGTGGTTTAAAGCATTTGGTTTCTAAACAGAAAATATTTAGGCAAACCTTCTTACCAACTGTCCCTTTTTAATGGCCATTTAATAAGTAAATTGAAATAAAATATGGACATACAATCATATGAAGGGAAAATTAAACAGCTCACATCTGAAATCATAAAATTCATTTGAAAGAACTCTACTCCCCTCTGCATAAGTCTGGTAAGTTTAATAAATTATTTACAGATAAAGCATCTAAATAGTTAAAAGACTAAACAAATGGGCCACCGTAGATGCCGACTCCTACAGGAACTCTGCAGGTTTCGAACCAAACACTCAGGTTAGTGCTTACTTTGACCTTTTTTTCCCTCAGGGAGACCGCTCTTCTCATCGACCCCAAGAACTCCTGCTCTTCCTCCAGGCAGTGGGTGGCGCTGGTGGTCGGACACGAACTGGCCCACCAGTGGTTTGGGAACTTGGTCACCATGGTAAACTGCAATAACACTTTTGTATAAAAGCAATTAAAGTGATTATAGTGTAAAAATGAGAGTCATGACAGTACGGATGCCAAAACTAATCATGAACTGACCACTGTTGGCTGATTTTCATTAAAATACATGATTAGTAGATCAGAGTTGAGGCTTAATCGATAACCTGGTCAATACTGCGGCTGTGTGTTATGTTGAGTAAACATAAAGGCTGAATGAACTGCCAGTCAATGAGTACATCGCTTTAACATCGGGGGAGTTAAAGCAGGGAGAGTTAAAAAATCATGATTACAAACCTAATGTACAATAGACTAAAAAAGAAAAGATTAAACTATAAGGAGAATCTGTAGATTTCTAATCGAGAAGGTCAAAAATTTGTTTGAAAAAAAAATTGAGATTATAAAGTCTTTAATTTACATCATTTCACTGTTTCAAAAGTCAGGAATTTACAAGAAAAATCAAAATTTCAGAATTTAAAAAGTCTTTAAATAACCGTAGAAACTCTTTTTTTAAGTTTAAAAGTTTTTTAAATCCTAATTTTACAACAGTATAAAGTCAAAAATTTACAAGACATCAAACTGAAAACAGGTCAGATTTTGACTTTGGGTCTTTATAATCTTAAAAATTCTTATCTGGGGTTCAGGGACATTTACTGCTTTTAAAGTCATAAAAATGTTTTTTTTTTTTAATGAATTAATTATTTTAAACCTGATTTTTTTTTCTTGAAATTAGTTTTTCTTTTTTCAAGACTGGTCCTAATGTACTGTAATAATAATGGATAGTTTGGACATAGATTTTTAGTCATGAACGAGTCTATATAGATCTGTTATGTTGGGATTTTGTCAGTGAAAACAATAAAAAATGATGTGTACTTTTTCCAAGTGCGTCCGAGGGTGGCTTAGCTTTCATCACACACGTAGGGGGGCCCTGAGGAGAAAAGGTTGGGAACCACTGGTTTAGAGCATTAAACTCTGATCATACCTGTGTTTCCTCAGCTGATGTCTTTGTCACCAACTTTCAGCTTAAGGAAACAGGAGCTAGCTACCGCGGCTCACATTAAAGAGCCGTTTAGTAGAGCAGGCTCGTTCATGAACGGCTCATCATTATTCAGTTGCTTGCCCCACGTGGATTATTCACTTGGTAGTACATCTCAGTTCAGTTAAAAGCCCGTTTGTGACAAAACAAGGATTTTATGTGTTAAAGAGGCTTAGCTAGCCTGTTAGCTCAGTGCTGGACTCTCTGGACTCTGGTCTGCCTTCATCTGGTGTCTGATATCAGGTTGTCACTGATTGCTAGAGGAGGGGAAGGGTGTGTGTTCTGGACTGCACTCACTTTTTATCTGAGTAACCAAAACAGATCACCTAACCTTCCCCTGATAATCCATCGTCTGAACAGTCCCTCAGTGTTTGTTTCTGGGTGTTCATTGACAGGAATGGTGGACCCATCTGTGGCTAAACGAGGGGTTTGCGTCCTGGATCGAGTATCTGTGCGTGGATCACTGCTTCCCAGAGTACGACATCTGGACACAGTTCGTCTCAGCAGACTACACCAGAGCTCTGGACCTGGACGCACTGGACAGCAGCCACCCCATAGAGGTGAGGAGGGGTTTTTAAACTTCCTAAATTTTATACTTGTGGATCACTTATCTGCTCCTCACTGGAGTCTGATTCTATTTTCTGTTCGTTGTGTGTGGCAGAGTTCCCTTCAGACTCTAACTGTTGACCTCTGATGTGTTTTTGTGCTCCAGGTGAACGTGGGCCACCCCTCAGAGGTCGATGAGATCTTCGACGCCATCTCCTACAGCAAAGGAGCATCTGTGATCCGCATGCTTCACAACTACATCGGAGATGAGGTATGTCACCTGACACTCTGTAAGTCGCTCGCAGCCTTTCATTCATTAAAGCTTATTGTCTCTGACTCTCTCCTCCCAGGATTTTAGGAAAGGAATGAACGCATATCTTTTGAAGTTCCAACATAAAAACGCTTCGACAGGTACGAGCATGCCCGTGATGTTTCTGCACCAGTCGTGTAAATTGGTTTCTGGGTTTCTTCCTCTCCTGACTCCTGACTGTGCTCCACAGAGGACCTATGGGACTGTCTGGAACAGGCCAGTGGGAAACCCATCGCTGCTGTGATGGGCTCTTGGACCAAGCAGATGGGCTTCCCAATTATCGTGGTGGACCAGGAGCAGGTGAGCTTAACTGGAAACAAAAACATCCAATCAGGAAGCAGAACAGACAGTCAGATCAGACTTTTAGATGAACTGCTCTGAAGGGAATTATTTTCAGCCAGAGGCAGCCACCTGTGGCTTTTTTTTTTTGATGATTTGTGGCTCTTTAATGTCTTTATTTTAAATATTATTCACCCAGAAACCTTAATAAAGGGAAACTTTTTACCCTTTTTCACAATTTTTTGCCACTTTTAACCCATTTAACCTATCTTTGCCATTGAATACCACGTTCTTCCCATTTTTGCCCTTTTTTGCCACTTTTTTGCCCCTTTTCACCCACTTAAGCTACCTTTTCCCATTTAATACCACTTGTTTCCTTTTTTTGCCCATTTTTGCCACTTCTTTCTGCCACTTTTATCTCATTTTTGAGATTTTTCCCAATTTTTTTGGCCCCTTGCGGCACATTTAAGCTACCTTTTGCCATTAAATACCACTTTTTCCCCATTTTTTTGCCACTTTTACAATACTATACAATACAATAACTTTATTAATCCCTGAAGGGAAATTTATTTGTCTGGAGTCTGGAGTCTGGAGTCGAAGAGAGAGGGACTGTCTACCACTGTTGTTTTTTCGGTCATTTAGGGAGATATGAAGGGGATGATCCATGTTCCTCAGAATGGCCTCCACCTTCATTGTGCATCTCTCCACCTCATCTTCCAATGAGTTTAACTTGATTCCAACCACAGAGCCAGCTTTTTTGACCAGTTTGTTCAGACGCCTTGCAACCTTGTGTTTTACGCTGCCTCCCCAGCAGACTGTAGCATAAAATAGAACACTTGCCACCACAGACTGATAAAACATCTGCAGCATCTTACTTCAGATGTCTACTGATCAGAGTCTTCTCAGGCAAAAGAGGCGGCTCTGCCCCTTTTTGTAGATGAAGTCTACGTTTTTAGACCAGTCCAACTTATTAACCAGGTGTACACCTAAATATTTATACGATGTCACCACTTTGATGCCCATGCCACAAGTGTTCACTGGTTAAAGAGGTGGTTTGGATCTGCGGAAATCTACTTTTATCCCATTGTTGCCCTTTTTCACAACTTTTTGCCCATTTAAGCTACTTTTTTGCCATTGAATACCACTTTTTTCACTATTTTTTGTCTATTTTTGACATTTCTTTCTGCCACATTTATCCCATTTTTGCCCTTTTTCACATTTTTTTGGTCTCTTTTTGACCATTTAGGCTACCTTTTGCCATGAAATACCAATCGTTTCCTATTTTTGCCTGTTTTTGCCACTTCTTTTTGCCACTTTTTCCCCCCAATTTTTGCCACATTTTCAATCCCATTTTTGCCCCTTTTCACAATTTTTGGGCACTTTTTATTGCTTTTTGCCCATTTTAGTCACTTTTCACACATTTTTTGCAATGTATATTTCCCCCTTTGGACCATTTTTTGCCACCTGTAGCTTATTTTTTGTCACTCTTCATCCATTTTGCTACTTTCTGACCATTTATTCATTTTTTCTCCCCATTTTTGCTGCTTTTGACCATTTTTGCCACCATTTACTTTTTTAATGCTACTTTAAGCCGTTTTTACCACTTTTCACCACTTAGATCGTGGCTCTCTCAAAGGTATTTTCCAACCATTAGGCTCTTTGGTTGAACTGGGTTGAGTAACACTGATCAAGATATATATTAAGCAAATATTGGGATAAAAATAGCAGCACTATGTACTTTTTCTTTGTATAAAATAAAATAACTAAAAATATATTTAAATGATGGATTAAAATATACATTAAAATATTAAAAGTAAACTCTTAAAATACCATATCAAAGATCTCGGGGGCACAAGACTTCATCTGCTCTCAGGGTGTCAAAATAAGGTTTGCATAGATGAACTAGAATCATGATTGATACTCATTAAATAGGTCAGGGGTGTCCAAACTATGGCCCGGGGGCCAATTTCAGCCTGCCCAGTTTTGATTGGCCCACAGCAAATTCCAAAGATAAAATGAAACATGGCCCATGTTAAAACACGACGCATGTCCTTAACTGTATTGTACTTTTTTTCAGCACAAGCCAGTGCTACCATGTTAAATCTGTAAACAAACATTTTGACTAGAAGATATCTTGATGAATGATGTCCTGATGAATTATCACAGCAAATAGCAGCACCAATAACTTCAGGGGCAGAGCCAGTAGTAGCCAGGGCTAAACGGGTTCCCTAGAAATCTGATTGGCTGCCCAAAACTCTGAAAATGACTGTCTATTTGCCCTGTCAGCCATCAACTAGCAATTTAGGCGTACTCAATCACTAAGCATGTATTAACTTACATTAGATTAGTCCTACTAACTTTAAAATCCTCATGGCGAGGAATATGAATTTGGCCCCACCATCCTGATATATTTCTGCATGTGGTCCTCTTTGGAAAAAGTTTGGACACCCCTGGAATATGTAATAAACAGGTTGTAAATAAAGCCACAAATTCTGTATTGGACTGAGATCTGGGCTCTCACACACCAAGAACATGAACTAGAGTTGTCAAAAGATTAAAGATTAAAATTTTTAATCTAGGTTAATCTCAGAATTGCTGTTATTCCCACCCCCACCCCCTGCATTTTAAATTTCTGCTTTTTTTTTTTTTTTTTTTTTTTTTTTTCCTAATTTTGGATTTTTCTACCATCCTAAACTAAGGGTGACTGACTTCCTGGTTGGATACAGACCTTCTTACGGAGGCATATCAAAGGTTATAAGATGATGAACTTAACCACAGAAAAAGGAACTTGTTTTGTTTTGGATTGAGAATGAAATAAGAGAACGTTTAAAAGGTTCAGCTGACTTTGACTAGTCACCTGAGCTGTTTATGAGTTTTTAAAGTGAAATGTGACGTGAGACTGTGGCTGCTGCTGATGTGCCTTTACCAAAGGGCTGTGAAACAGACAATAAAGCATGCCATTAATTGCATTTAAAAAAAATGAATGCTCTAATTGTGGACCTTGATTTGTTGTGTATTGTTGTGAGTTTGAGTGCATGTGTTGTTGAAACTATGCATTGCTGCCATTCTTGGTCAGGTCTCCCTTGAAAAAGAGATCTTTGATCTCAACAGGACTTACCTGGCTAAATAAAGGTTAAATAAAATTAAAAAAAAATTGATTAATCATGATTAACATGATTAATCTGGACAGCACTACTAACTAGCATTTCTGTGTAGCTTTCTCTGTATGCTTCAGCTCGTTGTCAAACTGGAAAATAAATCTTCTCTAAGCCGTAGTTCTCTCAGACTGAATAAGATTGTCCTCCAGGATTTTCCTGTTTTGCTGCATTCATTTTACCCTCTACCTTTACAAGCCTTCCAGGGCCAGCTGCTGAGAAGCATCCCCACAGCATAATGCTGCCACCACAGTGTGGATCGTGTGTTTGTACCATAAACCAGTGGTTCTCAAATGGTATGACAAGGCACACTAGTGTGCCTCGAGACAAGTCTAGGTGTGCCTTGGGAATCAGGCTGGATTTCATTTGCATTTGCAGCATTTGGCAAGCTATTATGGAGTTGAAATTGGTGTTGAAATGATCATTATTCATGCCACTTTTAACCAAGTTAACCTATTTTTCTAACCATTTTGCCACTAATATTGTCAACTTAAACCATTTTTGCTGCTTTTTTGCAATTTTGGAACTTTTTAAATATACTTTTGACCCATTTTTGCTACCTTTGTGGCAGTTTTTGCCTACTTCTGCTATTATTTGGACATTTTTTGCCAATTTTTTCATCACTTTTTACCACGTTTAAGCACTTTAACCCTTTTTTTGCCACTTTTCTGCTACTTGTAACCTACTTTGTCACCTTTTTTGACACTTCAAACCCATTTTTCCCACCTTCTTACTAATTTTCACTCACTTTGCCTTTGTTTGACCACTTTTTTTGCCTAATTTTTTCCCATTTTTAATCACTTTTAAACCATTTTAACCACCTTTTTACAACATTTAACCCTTTTGGCCACTTCTAACCCATTTTTGTCACCTTTTTGACATGTTTTATCACTGTTAACCAATTTTTTGGCCCCTTATGCCAATTGTACTTTGTCTTGCCACTTTTTAACCCAATTTTACCATGTTTTATCATCACTTTAACCAATTTTAACCCAGAACCCTCTCCCCTTTATCCCCCCTTCTGGGCCACCTTGACTGTTATATTATTTAAAAAGTCTATTTCGTATTGATATGAATATGGTGTGCCTTGAGATTTTGGCTTAACCTTAGGTGTGCCTTGGGCAAAAAAAGTTTGACAACCACTGCCATAGACTGTAGAAAGAATTGAACAAAGCCTGTGTGAAGTCAGCCATTTGAGTACAATAGGCAGACTCAAACACATCAAAAAGCTATCTGTCAATCAAATGAGACACACCAATCACGGGGAAGTGAGGTTTATCCTAAATATAATCTAAACCATTGTGGTACAAAAAAATTCACCCCTCCGTACATTGAGAGCACATGCACTGAGACATGAGACATTAGCTAATGAGACATGTTTGGTATTTAGAACCAGGCTGTAAACCAGTTTATTTCTAGTGTAAAAACCAGCTGTTTAACAGGTGTCCAGATGAGGACTTCCAGTTTTCCTGCAGCCAGCCTCAAGTGGACACTCGCTGTATTGCAGTGTTTTTGCACTTCCGCATTGGCTTCATTTGTCAGGACCAGAGGCTGCCGCTTGGTTTGTGGTGTCCTCCAAACACAGAATCTTGTCTGATTGACGTTACTTTGTAGAAATCTGTTTTCACTTTGACATTAAAGAAACTGTTTTTGTCAAGAAAGCCATGACTGATTTATAAAACCGATAAAGGGTAAGGGGACGATTACTTTTTATACACACTGTAACAGGATTTCTCTGGGGATTACTATGATGGTGTTTGCTGCAGTAATCAAGTAATCTGCTGGAGCAATTACAAAACTTTGTCACTATGAGTCAAAAAGGTCTGAATTAAAAAATAATGGAGTTACCCTTTAATAAAAGGATAGAAGCAGATGACTTTTCCCTTTTTTTCTGGGGAGAAAGTTTCATTTCCACTTTTCCTACAGAGTCAAGTTTTGATGACTAGAATTTATTACATGTCACAGTATTTATTTATTTAATTTTCACTCAGATTTGACATTTTTATTTCTTTATTTTACAGCAAGGTGACGACCGCATCCTTAAGATCTCTCAGAAGAAGTTCTGTGCCAGTGGACCTCACAATGGTGAGATTTCTCTAAACCTCATCCTGTGGTTTTCAACATTTTTACATGGCTGAAATCTGCAACTCTCCACACTCGTCTCTCATTGGCTCGTCTCTCATTGGCTCTTTGGCGTGTCTGTCCTTCAGGTGAGGATTGTCCCAGCTGGATGGTCCCTATTAGTATCTGTACCAGCGAGGACCCGAAATGCACCAAGCTCAAGGTTCTGCTGGACAGACCAGAGACCACCATCACTATCAACGGGGTTGGCTCAGACCAGTGGGTCAAGGTGAGGTCTAATCACAGTTCTGCATCTTTGTTCCTCATTTTAACAAGGAAACTTAAACAAGCGGCTGTCAGAGAAAAGGATTCAAGTCTGGTTTTTTTATGTCTGACTGAGGTGGAACTGAATGAACAAAAATGCTCTGCTACCTTAGTCTTGTCTCAAGAAATCTGCTTAATTTTCCACAGACAGGTTCAGCTCTTACAGCCTTGAATTTCTCCCGTATAAGCTTATATAGCACAGCTAAAGGAGGAGACAGGAGTGTTTACAGGCTGCAGTTTCTGTAGAAAGATAAAATAACAGCATGATTTTTCCAATTAAATATTGTTATGAACAAATATTTGTTGCCATTAAAACCAAATTTCCATATCACCATGATCTGCTCATAACATCCAAAAACCAGCTGATGAATAAAGCCCAGCTACAGGTACATCTCAAAAAATTAGAATATCATGAAAAAGTTCAATATTTTTTGTTACTCATTTCAGAAAGTGAAGCCCATATATTATATAGACTCATTACACATAGAGGGAAATATTTCAAGCCTTTATTTCTTGGAATGTCGATGATTATGGCTGACAGATAATGAAAACCCAAAACTCAGTGTCCCAGAAAATTAGAAGATTATGTAAGATCAATAAAAAAAGGATATTTTAAACAGAAGTGTCAGGCTTCTGAAAAGTATGTTCATTTTTATGCACTCAATACTTGGTTGGACCTCCTTAAAAAATAAAAATAAAAACATCGAAATGTTGATTAAATTACAAAATCTCAGGTAATTTTCAACTCTCATAAGCTGCAATATTTCTTGGACATATTTTTGATATTTTGGAGCAAATTGGGGTTAAATTTCTTGTCAGAGGACACATCAACATGTGTCTTCAGGAGCTGGGGATCGAACCCATAACCTTCTGATGGTGTGACGGTCGACTCAACCTGTGAGCCACAGTCGCCTTAGACTTCTAGAAGCCATTTGTAAAAGGCTGCTGAACAAAATTTAGATTAAATTTAAATCTGGCCTACTGCAGTTTTGAAACAACAGGGGAGACCATATTACTTTAACCTTAACCCTTAGAGCTCATGTGGCGCAGATCTGTGCTGGAGGCACACACCTTGTAAATTGCTTGATAACTTTTGATCCGTAAATCATAGGTACTTCTTTTTTCCTCTGAAAGCTCTCCATGCTGCCTTTCTCATGATGCCTTTAATGCCTTCCTAGCTCTTACAGAGCATTTTCTAGTAAGCCTGGAACTTGGCTGACTTTCTGGTGTCTTCAACCAGTAACTCGGGTATTGGATATTGGATATTGGTCTCTTTATCCATTTGTATCCATTTTTTGATCAGCCCTGCAGCTAGCTGCCTAGACTTCCGCCATATTGTCGGTTTGTATCCCAGAATGCATTGCAAATGGGCTGTGACAACCAATGGGAAGCTGTTCCGTCGTCATCTTTGCCGAACAGCGCATGTGCACAGATTTATAAACTGAAGAGGAGGGGCTAAATGACTCACAATAGAGAGAAGGAGACACAGAGAGGCCGTGACGTGACCTTTAGAGTCTCTGCACTTTAAATAATGACTCAAATTCCCAAAGGCGCAAGGATTTTTTTGTAAACAATTTGAATAATTTTGTTGAAACTATGCATTGCTGCCATTCTCAGTGAGGTCTCCCTTGCAAAAGAGATATTTGATCTCAACGGGACTTACCTGGCTAAATAAAGGTTAAATAAAAATATTAAAAACTTTTTGAATTGGAATTATTGTTTCTTAATTCTTTAGTCTCAAAGAGATGGAAGAACAAGTTCATGCAAAGAACTCTTAATCATTAATGTTTACTGTGTTTAATACTTAGAAACCCCTGAGTTTTAATTTTTAGTTAGTTTTATCTTTTCTTTATAGCCTGTTAACTTCTTAAAAATTCAAGTGACATTACTGCAGCACAGATATTCTTAAAGCTCAGGTTTTCCTGAGGAAAAGGATGTTGAGAGCTTGACTGTGCACCACAGGGTCGATGTTTTAAAAGCTTTTTAAAGACAAAAAGTCCAGGAGAGACACAATGGTTAAAATTAGCTGAGAGCTTTTAAGGATTAAATGAGAGTCAAAATACCAGTTTAGCTTTTTTTTTTTTTCAATTTTTGGCTCAGAGATGTTATGTTGCACATATCATGTAAACATTCAAGTGTCAGTTTTAAAAAATGGTTTTCCAAAAATCTTAATTTCCTTATGTTTGAAAGCTAAATTCTGAGTCATGTGAAGAGAGAAAGTTCAACCACGGGTCACAGACGGAGTTTGTGTTTGTTGGTTTGGAGGAAGAGAAGAGGAGGATGTGGTTTTCACAGACACTTCTGCTTTAACCAGAGGAAAATATTCTGGTGATTGAATCTGCTCTTCTGCTGTGTGGGGGTGTAAATCCTGCTGTTATCATGTGTCGATGTGAAAAGACTCCTTCTCTCCTGGGTCTCTAACGTGTAAATTAGCGCAGCTGTCCATGAGTTGGCTGTAAAAGGAGTCGTCGTAAGGAAGTAAACAGTGAAAATAAAGAATTGTCATAAAGACTGCCCTATGCGGACGATACTGATGTGTAAAGAGAACCTTTGATTTCCACCAGTCGGCTTGTTTGACGCTCCAGTTACACACTAAATCATGAAGCACCAGGCTTCAGTTCAGAGCTACCTACGTGGTAAAAACAGGAGCTTTAAAGGAGCAGGCTTCTTCGCTCCTAATGTTTGCCCAGCCAGACTCAGAATAATCAGTGTTTGCTTGGTTTTGGGAAATGTTTCCACCACGACGAGCCCATTGTTTGCTAAAGCCTGCTGCATTAACATTAGGATAACACCGTGAGCTAAAGCACTCAGCCTGAGAGGTAAAAAGGCTAAAACCACATGATTTTCCCCCTCCGTCTGACCCAGTTGTGTCCCTGCTGCTCACAGATCAACCCCGGCACCGTGGGCTTCTATCGTATCCAGTACAGCTCGTCCATGCTGGAGAGTCTGCTGCCGGGCGTCAGAGACCTCAGCCTGCAGCCCGTGGACCGGCTGGGCCTGCAGAACGACCTCTTCTCCCTGGTAACGTTCACAGACACAAACATGCAGATAAACACGAGCACAGCTCTGAAACTACAGACATTTCCCTTTATGTCTTTCTGAGGTTAAATTTAAAGCTGCAAGTCTAGTTCAGTTCTCAGTTGTTCTGGTTCAGAGAAAACCCTGGCATGACAACTGCCTGTTGAGCTCCTGTTATCTAGTTTACTCCACATGCCAACTACATCATATGTTCTGCTGCTTTGGATGTGAAGTAGACTTAGATTACCATCCCATGGATCTGGGAAACAGGCTCTCTGGTGTTAGGGTAGGGTTTTGGACAAAGTTAAACCAACAAAGCAGGCAGATGAAACAAAACAAAGCATGTAACTTAGTTGGCTGTTCTGTTTTTGCTTGATAAAATCTGCAGTTTGACGTAGATGACAGAGATTTCTTCAGGTATCTTCTCTGAAGCTCTGATGCTTCTGTTCTTCATGTATTCACAGTTTGGTTTTATTATTTTGCCTCAGTCTCGTGCAGGGATGATCAGCACGGTGGAGGTGCTGAAGCTGATGGAGGCATTCGTCAACGAGCCAAACTACACGGTGTGGAGCGACCTCAGCTGTAACCTGGGAGTTCTGTCCTCATTGCTGTCCCACACCGACTTCCACGAGGAGATCCAGGAGTTTATCAGAGACCTGTTCACCCCCATCGGCCTGGAGCTCGGCTGGGACAGCAAACCAGGGGAAGGTGAGGAGGATCCGGACTGGAAGAGATGGTTGAAGAGTTTAAATTTTGCTAGTTAACCCTTCTGTGCATCAGAGCTCTGCAGCAAGAGAGAACGATAATAACATGACATGTTTGTTTTTTTTCTGAGCAGGTCACCTGGACGCCCTGCTCAGAGGTCTGGTACTGGGGAAGCTTGGTAAGGCAGGACACAAACCCACGCTTGAGGAGGCCCGGCGGAGATTCAGGGACCATGTGGATGGCAAACAGGTTCTCCCTGCAGACCTCAGGAGCCCGGTGAGCACAGATAAATCTCCAACTGTTCAGTTTGATGCCATCTTTAAAGGCAGGGGACGGAGTGTTGGTGAAGCTTCGTAGGATGACATCATCATCAAAAGTTGAGGAAGGAATGTTTTTGAAACTTAAAAGGATGACATCATCATGAAAGGTTGGGGGAGGAATGTTAATGAAGCTATTAGGGCTGAACGATTAGAGAAAATAATCTAATTGCAATATTTTTCACCCAGTATTGCGATTTAAAGTATGATTACTTTTTAAGTTCCTCACCTTGTGTTTTTCTAAACAGAAAAGAAATAAATCATTGTATTTTATAAAAAACACAACATTTGGCAGATTAAACAAAGACTAAACAATTTTATTGTGATCATTTTGAGTCACCTTTGTATTGAAAGGAATAACTATTTTATGTCTTTCTCATTTTGAATCAGACAAATACATACAAAAGAGAGAAAGCAGAAACTTTTGCTAAGTGTTGCATGATGTGTAGTGTAGCATATCTGCTGCAAAATATTTATTAAACTGGTATTTTGACATACATTTCAGGTCAAAGAAATATTGCAACTTCTGCGATTTGAAAATTACAGTGTGTAATATTGCGATTTAATCTAAAATTCGATTAATTGCCCAGCCCTAGAAGCTATTTAGGATGACATCGTCTTCAAAGGCAGAGGAAGGAATGTTGGTGAAGCTTTATAGGATGGCATCATCTACGAAGGCAGGATAAGAAATGTTTTAGAAACTTTAAAGAATGACATCATCTTCAAAGGCAGAGGAAGGAATGTTGGTGAAGCTTTATAAGATGATATTGTCATCAAAAGCAACGGATGGAATGTTGGTGAAGCTAGGGATGTCTGGACCCTTTTTTCTATATTTTTAAGTAGTAGGCCTTAGTTGGCAACCTTTGGAAAAGTCGGAGTTGGAAACGTCAAGGAGTGAGGGATTACCTCCTTGCCATTTCAACCACTTTTCCAGAAGTTGCCAACAAAGTACAGTCAGCATAAGGGAAAGTTCTAATTAAGACATTCAGAATCCATGATTTTCCTCTACTGTGGGTATTTTCTTTGTAATAACTGCAGTGTAATGAACTGGTAACCAATAGTTATCGGCTTCAACTCCACCAAAATACAGTCACAGCTTCAGCAGGGAGATTCAACATGGAGTAACTGGAAAATGGAGGAAGTCTTAATCTAAAAATCACAGATCTGCACAAACAGTTCCAGAGTATGTAGTGCTTCTGACAGTTTAGACTCAACACGGAAGTATAAACCAAGCTATAACTTTAACTTTAACAACAAAAAATAAACAAAACCTCTCTGTTAGTATGTCAGACTTTTCTGTGTATTATTGACTGTTTTTTGTCTTGTTTTTTTTTAGGTGTATTTAACAGTCCTGAAGCATGGAGACAGCACCACATTGGATACAATGCTAAAGGTAAGGATGCAGTGTCATGTGACAGGGAGATTTGGGAAGGAATTATGCAAGCTGACATATAAGGAGTCCTTATTGTTACAAAACTCTTATATATTTCTGTTCTTGTTTTTGTTTTTTTTGTTTTTTTTTTTTGTTTTTTTTTGTTTTTGGTATTTTGATGTGCCATCCAATAGGAAACAGGTAGAGGATGGACCAATCAGGCTAGCTCTGCCCGTTGTTGCTATGCTGTTCTCCAGGAGACATTTGCTCTGATCTCTCTGAGAGAGTCCCAACATTCTGTCACATACACATGCACTGTAAAAGTCTGAGAGCCAAAAATCATCATCAAACTTCAACAGTAATTATTAAAAATCAGTAAAAGATAGCAAAAAAGTGAATCCAGCATAAATAGTGTCATAACTTTTCTACTTTTTAAAGCCAAAATGAAGTCTGTAGGAGGAGCTGAGGTGGCTAATTTAAGCAGTTTTAGCAAATCAAAAAACAAAGAAGTGAGACTATTTTTCACTTGTTTCATGTTTCTTTTTTTGTTTGTTTTCTGAGAGAAATAAATAGATGAAAAAATCTCTTTTTCATCTTATTGTTTTTGTGTTCTGATAAAAAGGACGATCAAAGGATGAAACACTGATGATATAACATTCTTTTTCCTATATGTGTGACTGCTGCAGGCGTTGACAGAAAAGAATATTACATTGATAGCATCCTGTTCTTTGATCTTCTTTTTGGATCAGAACAAATAAGATGAAAAACTAACTTTTTTTTTTGTTTTATATATTTTTTAAGCATTTTGGAAAAAGAACAAGATTTTTTGTGTTTTTTGTTTTCTCATTTTTGATTCCCATTTTGATAGTACTGCCTTAAAGGGCCAAGGGCAGGGTTTTTGTTTTTTTCCTATTTTAAATGGTCATTGTGAAACGGCTTATTTCTGGATTTTGGAGCTTGAGGATTTCACTTCAGAAACTGAGATGATGTGTGTATGTGGTAGAATGTTGGGACTCTCTTTGTGAGATTGAAGCAAATGTCTCCTGAGAAAAGCACAGCAACAACGATAGAGCACAGAGGAAATCAACAAACAAGGAGGCAGTTTAGAGCTCAAAAATCTGAGCCAAGGTTTAAATGCACTCTTAAGTTTTGCAACAACAATGACTCCATAGCTGTAAAAAACTCCGCTCCTTCCCTTTTTTCTCTTAATTGGTCTCTTTCCCTCCTTCAGCTCCACAAACAGGCCGACATGCAGGAGGAGAAGAACCGCATCGAAAGAGTGCTTGGCGCCATCTCTGCCCCTGACCTCATCCAGAAAGTCCTCACCTTCGCCCTCTCGGTATGCCTGACCACGACTGAACGCCATACGCTTTAGTTTTGTCTGAGTGGCTGAAGCTAGTTTCATTCATTGCAGGTTTTTTTGACCTGAGTAATATTTAATTTTTGCCATTCTGGATTTTCAGAGCAGTTTTTTTTCCATTCATGCTTTTTCAATTTATTTTTACTAATTCGTTTTGATTTCTTAAATCCAAACTGTACTGCAGCATTAATCAGAGCACAGCGCCTGTTTCCCTATGAAGGGATGATGAAGGATCCGCAGTTATTAAAGAAACAGCCACATAGCAAAGAAGTTTAAAGCACTCCTTTTTATAAATATTCCATCTCATATGTGCATGATTGTAAGGATCTAACTGGAACTTTGCTCTAACAGAGGCCATTTTTAGCCCTACTTTTCTCAGTTTGGTCAAATTCATGGCGAGGAGAGCAGAAACTTTGAACAGCTTTACCATCTTTAATGACATCTGACCAAAGCTTTTATTTAGTGTGGTGGATTTTCTAGAAGGAACAAGCAAAGAAACAAAACAAAGCATCAACAGAGGGCTCCTCAGCTTCAGCAAGTGATAGACTAACTATCTATAGACCAACTATAGACTAACTAACAAAGAAACTTAAAATTCCATTAGAGGCATTTACTCATGATTGAGCGACTATTCCAAAACATCCAGCAGAGGTCGTCCTTCTGCATGAAATACAGCATGGTGGCTCATTTACCTGTTGGAAGGGGGCTTAGCCACTAAAAGGCAGTGTAGCGTGGGCACATGGTGACAATACTGCTGATAAAACGTGTCTGCAGTACTGTTAGACGGAGGGGGGCTAAACTACAATTCTTTCATGATCTATGATTATCAAATAACAGTAACCTTGTGTTAAACTGGGCTGAAAATAAATAAAATGACTTTTTGGAGATGCATCATGCAGAATATCAGGTAGAAACAACTTAAAGAAAACTTCTCCCATAACTAAGAACAGTTTTCTATCCTCAGCAGAGTTCCTGTGGATCCTTAAGGCATCTTTAGAAGTCTTATTCTGACTTTGAGGGTCTGAAAATAGTTTTGGTGACTTCCATCTTATCTCCACTGCCTCATTAGCAGTGTATGAATGTTGTCTTATTCTTTGTTGGGAATTTGCTTCTTCATGCAACACTTCATGGCAAATAAAGAAGTGTGTTTATGCACAAACTGAAGCCGAGAAGGGAAGAGTAAAGGAAGAAGATGGTGAGGTTAAAGGGAAGTTGGCCTCAGGATGAAAATGAATAAAGGTTAAAAAAAAGAAATCTATAAGCTGACTCTGCCCCCACAGGAAGAGGTCCGTCCCCAGGACACAGTGTCGGTAATCGGGGGCGTGGCAGGAAGTAGTAAACAAGGCCGGAAGGCTGCCTGGAAGTTTGTCAAAGATAACTGGGAGGAGCTTTACAACCGCTACCAGGGCGGCTTCCTCATATCACGGCTCATCAAGGTAACACCGTGGCACGGCGTTTCATTTCTTTAACATGTGACTCTTTGCTCAGTGAGACAAGCTGAGCTGGTAGTTGGAGATTATCTTTGTCTCTGTTCACCCGTGTGTCTCTCTGTCTCTGCAGCTCACAGTCGACGGATTTGCCATCGATAAAATGGCGGCTGAAGTAAAGGTGAGACACCTGGCAGAGCTGAAGGTCACTGAAATAATTCTGTTTCTCTGGTTGATTCTAAGGGAGGGGTTTTCTGTCTGTTTTTTAGTTAATATTTTTCATAATTACAGATAAAACTTTATCTATGAAGGTTTTTATGAATCCAGGAATGAAATATTTAAACAGACACATCCCAAAAGGAAGTTTGAGCCCTAAAGGTCATACTATAAAACATAAAATTCTGCTTCTGAAGCTTCAGACATCATCTTTATCATTTGACTCTCTAAAAAATAAATTTGCCAGCTGCTGGGTAACCAGCAAAAAGGTTTTTGCTGTTTTCTTTTGTCTGTACCTCCTGAGACCTGTTTTTAGTTTCTCCCCTTTATTTTGGATCAGTAGAACCAGATTAGTCTAAAGCTAAGCCAAGTTTTTACAGGAAGTAGTTAAGACCCAAAAGGACCTCCATAATTCTCCCAGAGGTCCTGTTTCTGCAGAAAAACTAGTCCTGGATCGGTTTTAGAGCAGAGGTCTAGGCTGAGTGTTGTTGGGGGTCTTCAGTCATTGAGAAAGGGAGGGGGGACTAATTTTGGAGAAGGGCCACCAGGACTGGTTAACTTTTGCAGTAAAAGTGTACAATTTATTGTACGTTCTCCCTTTCCAACATTCAAACAAGTATTCCATAAAAAGTTCTCCAAACATTCTTTAAATTTTCCCCAAATGTTTCCGTCAAACTTCATTGTAAAACCTAAACATTCCACAAAAAATGTCACCTGAAATTCATGGAAAATTCCTGAAAAAAAAAAAAAAAAAAATCATGCAAATGCCCTGAAACTTAAAAATAATTCCAAATAACTGATGATGAACCACATGGACTTGTTAGACCAAGCATTACCAAAATTTCCACTCAAAGTTCTGAATTTCTCATAGATTTTCCTTTTTGTGAAGTCCAATCAGATTCCATACAATTTCAAAGATACACCCCCCACCCCCACACCCCACCCCAAAAAAATTCTGCGAAAACACCCCAAATTCCTCCAGATACTCCCCAGATATTTCATTTAAACTTTTTCATAAAGTATCAAAATTCCAATTAAATTCTAGTTCCTAAAATGTACAAGTACTTCGTGCAAAATTCCATTCAAATGATGGAAAACTCCACCAAACATCTAACCACATTCCCTGAAATTTCCATGAAATTCTTGGAAAATGACGTCAAATTCCCCACCCACAAAATCTGAATCAAATTTTCAAGGAATTACAAATGCATTCCTCAAATATCCATGAAAATGCCTGAAATCATTTCATGCAAATTACCCTCAAATCCTCCAGCTAAACTCTCCAAAATATCCAAACAAATTTCCAAAGATCCACGACAGATTCCTGACAGTGTCATAGCAAATACTCCCAACATTTTAATGGACATTCTGGGCATGAGCACTGGGCTGTAGCAAAGCCTAATGTCAGTGGGGGGCTTTTAGCTTTTATTTTAAAAGGACAGGACTGGACGGTGCTGAAAATCAGTGAAGACAGATGGAGGAGATGTGGAGAGGAAGCCCAAGGCCTCATCATGCGTAACAGTGCCACACATGGAGCATCAGATTTAACTCCTGGTTGTGGCTCAGTAATAGCAATGTCAGAGTAAATTTACGGGCCTGATTTACATTCATTTCATTTATATCATTTTTTTTCTCAATCGTTCATTGGTGGAATTGTTCTCTGGAAAGTTTGTCCGTCATAAATGCTCTGTCTCTCTCAGACAGTAGGCTCATCTTTACTCAATGCACGCCATTTTGTTACCGTCCTTGTCATCAGATGTTTGATGCAATAAGAACAGTTTGCATGGAAAGGGTTAATTTTCCTGAGAAATGTTTTGTTAGGTGACATTACATGCTTTTAACCCCCTCTCTCTCTCTTTCTGTGTTCGTGCCCTCCCCCCAGAGTTTCTTCGAGAGTCATCCAGCGCCGGCGGCTGAGCGTACGGTTCAGCAGTGCTGCGAGAACATCCTCCTCAACGCCGCCTGGCTGAAGCGCGACGCAGACGACATCCACCAGTATCTACTGCAGCGCAAAGCTCCCCCCGTCTGAGCCACCGCTCCCCCACTGCCCCGCCTCCTCCAGCCCCCTTCCCCCCTCCCTCCAGCGCGGACCTCCCAGCATCATAGCTGCCTCGGCCCCCCCTCGACACGGAGCAGAGCGGGAGAGCAGAGCGTACTTTACAGCTTCATTTCTCTACAGAAACTGTCCAAAAACACGGCGGCACAGCCAAGATTCCCGGAGCTTTGGAAACTCAGAGAGACTGTCTGGACGTTAACGAAGCCGATCATCTTAGTCAGACCAGGAATGTAGTTTTAGCCCCACTCTGCCCTCCAGTAAGGTTACCGAGCATCCACGCTAACGCTGCTTCACCCGCCCCGTATGCACTCCTCGTCCATCTCTGCGCTGTAGCTGAGAAAACTGTGAATCTTCTCCATCCTCCTCTTTTCTTCTACTGCCTAAATTTAAAATGCATGAAGCGTGATTTTTCTGCATTTGCTGCTTTGTTTACTTCTGTTTGTTTTCTGCACAAACAAATCATTTGTTAATAATTTGTTATTTTTGATTCTTTTTCCCTCCCTTCTCTCATTTAGGCTGGCTACACACTTGAGAACTAAAACGTTTAAAAAACCTGTGAAACCAGAGGCAAAAAGGACAAACCTAACCAAGCTTTAACACAGTAGTCCTGTGATTGTACACCAGAGGATTTAGACACCATGCTCCTGTTCCTAGTGATGGTTTCACAGATTCCTCAGACAGATCTCTCAGAAACACAGGATTAAACCTGACTCCAGACAAAAACAAACTTAGAGGATGTTTGACGTCAGCTGTCTGGGCTTTTTGTGGCAGAAAACATTAAAAAAGAGAGAAAATAGTGAAATCCTGGCTAAGATGGTATAGTCACAGTAGTTTGCACCGCCATGTTTGTGAGGTGTAAAAGTGAACAACATCTGGCTGCTGATGTTTCTTTGCCTGTTGCTCTCGCTGGCTTCTGTTGGGAAAAGCCTGACCTAACCTGACCCCGTCAGCGTTTTTAACGGCCAACAGAGTTTTAGTTTGAAATGAGAAATTTAAAATCAAGAAACAAAACAGAAAAAAACAAACCTGCCCTTGACCTTTTCAGTCAGTCTCTATTAAACTGGGATTCAAGAAAATAAACCATTTTACTTTATTTGTTTTTGTTATATTTTTCATATTCATTTTCCAAAATAAAGGAATAAACAAAAAAAATGTTTTTCCATCTTGCTTTTTGTGTTTTGATCATTAAAGGAAAATCAAAAAACAGAACTCTGGTGATGTAACATTCTTTCCTACTGTGTGTGTGACCTGCTGCAGGTGTTCTTGGGAAAAAAAGAATGTTACATCAGCAGGATTCTTTGATTTGATGTCTTTTATTAGAACACAAAAACAAAAAGATGAAAAATTAACTGTTTCTCTTTTCCACAGTTCTTTTTGGGAAAACTGAGAAATTAGATTTTTATTTTATTTTTATTTATCGCATTGCTTTTAGGTTCTGATCAGAGAACAAAATACTGGTGATGTAACATTCTTTTTTCCTTGCCAGTGACCTGCTGCAGAGGTCACGAAATAAAAGGATGTTACATCACCAATGTTCTATTCTTTTATCAGACACAAAAAATAAGATGGAGAAACAGTTTCTAAATGTTTCATATTCCAATAAGAATTAGTAAAAAAAGATAAACAGTTCATTTTTCATCTTATAATATTTTTGACACATAAATGTATATTATCGTATTAAACTGAGAATAAAAAAATGAATAACAAAGGAAAACATTCTTTCTTTTCTGTTTTTTGTTTTCCTTTTATCCCACCAAATAAAAACACGCTAAGGAAAAATTGTTAATTTTTCATCAACAAAGGAAGATAAAAAAGTAAACAGGTGGGGTAACATTCTTTTCTTTTTTCAGAATACCTGCAGCATGTCACATACGAGAAAATAGAATGTTACATCACCAGTGTTCTGTTCTTTGATCTTCCTTTTTTGATCAGAACACAAAAACAATGACATAATTTTCTTTTGGAACAGAAAGCCAAACTGAAAACCATTAATGGTTTTGTTTGAATTTTTAAAACGTTCTTATGTAATAAGAACTTTTAAGAAAAGGCATGTTTCCATGATTTTTTTATTTCTTTCCAAATTTAAAATCCGTTGGCCGTAAAATGCTCTGACCAATCAGGCCACGTTTTCCTGATGATTGAGGGTAATTTGGCCCTGAAATGGTCCAGTATGTCGCCAGCCTCAGCGTTCACACCCCCTCCCCCTCCTTCCTCTTTTTTGGGCGTTGTGATTGGGTGACAGCCGGCGGCGTGCGGGCAGGCTGGGGTTAAAAGCGGTAGCGTGTGTTTGTGGTAGTTTCCAACAGCACTGATTCTCCATTTGCTAATAAACGGTTAGGATGAGGCGAGCAGCGCTAGCATGGTACTACATTGTAAACTGTATAATGCAAGCATTTTTTGCGGACAATGTTCCTTTTAAAAAGAGAAAAGTTCATGGTTTCCTGTCTCCCCTCCCTCCTCCCTCTCAAGTTTGTAAAGTTTGAATCGACATATTTAAACCCCCTCGTTTTCTTTCTCACTGAAATGAAGATATCAGCGTGTTTTATAAGACATCAGATGCAGTGATTTATTTAAATGTTGAGATAATCTTATATTCTGAGGAGAGAAGAAAAAAAAAAAAAAAGATCACAACACTACTTCTTCGGGGCCTTTTATTCTGAAATTACATCAGGAAACGCCTCTCAATTAGGGCCGAGGCCCGGTGCGGACTTTGTGTGGACGTGGCAGATCGACTCCGCTGTCAAACCTTTGGAAGCCTTAAATCGGTCGACCGGTTTGCAGTTCCTGTTGAAACACTGAAGAGATCGTAGGTGGCTTCCACATGCCGTCAGATGTATCTAATGTGACAGATTATGCAGACTTGTTGAGCGAGTATATCTATTATAGAATTTACAATTTGATGTGGTTTTTGAAAACATACCGACCAAGTCATCCAAGCTGTTGTCGAGACTCTTCCCCCCGTCCTGGAACATTTGTTGTTGGGTTTTTTTCTGTTTGTTTTCTTTTATTTTGTTTAAACTCCAGTTGGTGTTCATTAAAGTGATAAAGGATGATAAAAACACAAAGAAACCATGTGAAATCCGTAGCGGTGAGAGTGAGTGTGCATGCCTGGAAACAGATCTGTATTCATTTAGAATTATCTCACAGGCAACAGGATGATCATACAAACGGTTAAAGCGGCCCTGACACCGATCTGTCTGTGTGTAAATGTAAATACGACAGCCGAGCTCCACCTAAAGAGAATTAAACATGGTGACGGGTAGACGACTGCAGAGAGAAAAGCTAAATGTCTTTATGCTTTCATAAGTGTCTGTAGAGTATCGTCAGGCAGCGTTTGGCCGCTAGATTCATGTGTGGACTGTGCAGACGTTCATGTTTTCATGTCTTTTTCTAATGAATCTGAGTTTAGCTCAACATGTGGGATGTTTCTGTGGCTCTGGTTTAAAGATCTGTCACACAGGACAGCTTTGACTTCACCGATGCCAAGGCAAACGTAAATATGCAGTCCAATAAAGTCACACTTGATGATACAGTATCTGTCATACCACATGTTTCAAACACGTTTCACCACGACCAATGACGACCGCCGACGCCTCAGTGAAGTTTCTGAAAACCAGACAGTGGGTCAGGAGGAGGACTGGCTGGTTTCTGTAGTAAAAATGTTTACTGTAGACACTGTGCCTATAGAAAAGCAGTCCCTCCCTTTGGATGTTTAACCCTTTTATTGATTTTATAAAGCAGTCATGGTCAACATACTTTGGTTTTTGGATTAAATAAATGTTGCATAAATATTCACCCCTCTAAAGTGACTGACCAAATTCAACAGAGGTCCAGGCAGCTGGTGCTAGTAGTCTCACAATGATTTTAGTATAAAGACACCTGTGTCTGGAAGGTCCAGTCACTGGTTCATCAGTATTCATGGCTACCATTACATCATGAAGACAAAGGAACACTCAGAGAAAATATTATTGAAAAGTCTAAGTCAGGGGTCATGTCCAAGTCTCTGAACATCCCCCAGAGTTCAGTTAAATCCATCATGAAGAAATGAAGGAACATGTCACATGTGTAAATCTGCCTAGATCAGACTGTCCTCACAAACTGAGTGGGCGTGCAAGAAGGAGACTTGTGAGAGAGGACATCAAGACACCTATGACTACTCTGAAGGAGTTCCAAGCTTCAGCAGCTGAGATGGAGAGACTCTGCAGACAACAACTGTTGGCCGGGTTCTTCAGCAGTCAGAGCTTTATGGGAGAGTGGCAAAGAGAAAGACACTGTTGAAGAAAACTCAGATCCAATCTGGACTAGAGTTCACCAGAAGGACTGTGGGAGACTCCATGGTCAAGAGGAAGAAAGTTCTTTGGTCTGATGAGACCAGAATGGAGCTTTGAGACCATCAGACAAGACGCCAAACACTGGCATCACCACAAACACACCATCCCCACTGTGGAGCACGCTGGTGGCAGCATCATGGGGATGCTTCTCAGCTGACAGCCAATCCTTAAAGACAACAAGGAGAATGTTCTGGAGTGGCCAAGTCAAAGCCCAGACCTTTATCCAATAGAGGATTAGTGTCTGGACTTGAAAAGGACTGTTCACTCCTGATCCCTGATCAACCTGACAGAGCTTGAGCAGTTTATCAAAGAAGAATGGACTAAAATTCCAGAGTCCAGATGTTTGATCCTGACTGAGACCTATCCACACAGACTCAGAGCTGAGACTGCAGACAGAGGAGACTACTAATACTTATCATTTAATACTTCATTTTAAATTTCATACTTTTATTTCATTGACATTACTGTGTAGAAATCCGTTTTCACTTTGACATTACATATTTTTGTATGTTTTTTTAATCAAAAGCCAAATCATATTGACCATGATTTATTTATAAAATCAATAAGGGGATGGATTCTTTTAAAGGCAATGTAGAAATGTAAGTAAGTGGAGGGAAGGATGGATAGACAGACACTTTTCATCCTGAAGGAAAGTCTTCCAAGATTCTGAAATATTGCGTCCACGAGAAAGGCCCAGATGGACTGAAAACGATGCCCCAGACCTCGACTCTCACCAGCGTGGAGTCGTTTGATCAGCGGTTCTACTTTGCTGATGTGCAGAGTTGGGCACTTAGTGAATCTGCAGGAAATGTAAAGAGGACATTGGTGAATGGCTGACTAAATCACAACCGCAGTGATACTCAACGTGTGGCTCTTTTATGTCTTAATTTGAAATATTATTCCCCAGAAAACCCTAAAAAGGGAAACTTTGACCTCAGAATTAATCGCATTAATCCGTTTGTTTCCCCAGACTTATACAGAATGCTTTGTCAAACTTAAATGTCCCATTTTTGCCACATTTATCCTATTTTTACCCTTTTTCACCATTTTGCCACTTTTCAAACCATTAAACTACCTTTACCATTAAACACCACTTTTTCCTACTTTTTTGTCCATTTTTGCCACTTTTTTGTCATTTTTCCCCATTCTTACCCTTTTCTGCCATTTTTTTTGCCACTTTTCACCCATTTAAACTACCTTTTTCCATTAAGTGACCCTTTTCCCTATTTTTTTTGCCCATTTTTGCCCCTTTTATCCTGTTTTTGCCCTTTTCACAATTTTTTGCCATTAACTACCACTTTTTTCCTCTTTTTTGTCCATTTTTGCCACTTTTTTGACACTTTTTCCCCATTTTTGTGCTTTTCCACCAATTTTTACCACTTTTCACCCACTTAAACTACCTTTAGCAATTAAGCATCCTTTTTTCCTATGTTTTGCCCATTTTTGCCACTTTTCACCCATTTAAACTACCTTTTACCATTAAATACCACTTGTTTCCTGTTTTTATTTGCCCTATTTTGCCACTGTTGACTGCTTTTTGGCCCATTTAGTCACTTTTCTCTCATTTTTTGCCACTTTTGGACCCTTTTTGCCACCTTTAACTTATTTTTATTGCTACTTAATGTCGTTTTTGCCACTTTTCACCCCTAGACTGTTGCTCTTAGACAGGTATTTTTCAACGATTTGGCTCTTTGGTTGAGCAGGGTTGAGTAACACTGACATAAAGTATCACAAATGGACGTTTCATTATTTTTAAGATTTGAAAAAAAAAAATTTAAGTGACATCAGGACCCACTGCCTACAAATGGAAACCCCATTTCTTCTGTTTTTCATCCATATCTGAAAGTTTTAATGAGAAATAAGGCAGTTTGGACTTGAGGTGAAATTAAAGATGTGATGAAACAAAGACATGTTGACTTGTCCTTCAAAATAAAAGCACATCATAGACTTTAGAGTCACCTCTAGTTTACCTCACCACATCTCTAGTCGAGTAGTCTGGAGATTTTTGGTTCCCACACGTGACCAGTAGGTGTCGCCGGTGAGCTGTGTTCAGTAAAGGTGCGTAAAGGAAAAGGAAGTGAAGAAGTGAACTTTGTTTCCAGCAGGTTGCTGTTTGGAGCTGAGATGATGGCGAGGAAATGACAGCTGTGTGAGTAAACGGAGTGGAATTATTATCAGCTCATCAGTCCTATTTTAGTAATCAATCCGTCTGTGAAATATCAGGGTTTAATTCCATAGGAAGGATCACTTTCATGGGAACTTCAGCCGGTAGGTTGAAGAAGCTAGTTAGCAGCAGCGTTAGCTGGGACTGAACTGTATGCTAAGAAGCTAGCTTATCTTAGTAAGTGTCTTGGTGTTAGCTGATCTTAATGCTGTTTTTATTTCTCTAAACAGGATTAAACCTCAAACATAGCCTGTGAAGTTTATGATATTTCAGGGAGTCTCTGTTTTACTTTATTTTAGAGTTCAGCTCAAACGTTACAGGTGGCGCTTTGGACAGGTGTTAGCATATTAGCATTTATCGCTAATTTCCCTGTTGAGTTGTCTTCATTGCTCAGAGTTATTTTAAAACTCAGAGTTAGTTATGATAGTTGGAGTTATAGGCAGCTGTTGTCGCTGTCACGTGGCTGAATATTTAAGCCAAAGCCATGCTTTCTCTGCGTGAAATTATCGTTGGTATCAAAGGTCAGACTCACTGGTGTAGCGGATTTAATTGTTACCGTGTTAGATGGAGACTTTCGGCCGAAGGCTTCCGTGGTTGTCGTGGTAACAGCAGACTTTGGAGATGGTTGTTGTTCTCGGATATCACATAAAATAAATCATCTAAAAATAAAGAAGCATGTAGTTTAAAATCTGAATTTTAGAGGATTTTATTTTTACTTTAGAGTTCTTCAGGTAGATTTTATGTTCGCAAATTTTTAAATCTTAAATTTTCTGTTGCTTGAGATCTTACAAATTTATTATTATTATTATTATTATTTTACTTTTTTATCATTGCTGTTTTTATGAAGCATTTTGTGGCTTTGACTTTGGAATGGGTGCTATAAAATAAGTAGGGATGCACAATATTATCGGCATCAGCAGATATTAAAATATCCACCGATATTTATAACTGATATTTTGGCTATAAAAATCTGCATAATCAGCTATGAACAAATAAGTTAGTTAGTTTTAGTCTGAACCATCAGCTAAAGTCTTTTTCTTTAGTCATCATCATCCTTACACTTTTAAGTGTATTCAACAGACTGAAATTTAGTGATTTATTCTCTCCAAAACTTAAAATTGTGTTGTTGTTTTTTTTTTTTTTTTTTTTTTTTGAAGATTTGTTTTTCGGCCTTTGCGTGCCTTTATTGAATAGAAGACATTGGATAGACTCAAACGGTGAAGAGAGTGGGGGAGAGACATGCGGCAAAGGGTCTCAGGCCAGAGTCGACTAAAATTGATTTGTAAATATTGGCATATCAGATACCTGCAAAAAGCAAAAAGCCAATCACATGGCAGCTACTATTGTTTTTAGGCATTTAGACATGGTTAAGAGGATCGCTGAGGCTTAAACGTAGCATCACAATAGGAGATAAGGTGACTTTGAACATGCCTGAATACACTGGTTCCTGCCATGTGATTGGCTGATTAGATATGTGTAAATGAGTTGATTAGGTGTAACTAATATAATGATCAGCAAGTGTATATTTGTAATGTACTTGTAGCAATAAAGTATAAAATACATGCTGCTCAGTAAACTACTATGAAATCCACAGATGCATTCAGTCAAAAGTCCCCCGTTAGCACGGTCACTCTTTAAACCATAACACCTTTGAGTAGAGAGGACACCGGCAGATTATTTTTAGCCCTGCTGAGGGGCTTTTGGTCAGCGTTAAATCACGGGTTGGTTTTAGTCTCAGATTTCAGCGGCCTGTGAGAAGGTGGACTCTTTACTGCTCAGGTTAGTGCAGGTATGTCTGATAGGTCTATAAACGTCTACTTAAAAGTAAGACTGGGGGGAAAAAGGCTGTTTGGAAGTGGTGTCATGTCACAGCAAAGATGGGGGGCAGGAAGTGATGATTTCCTGTGTCAGATTATCAATAAACTGTGCTGTTGTTTAACTAAGCATTAGGGCTGACATCTCTGTTTTTTCCTAACAAAATAACATGGTAGAGATAAAGCGACCATTTCTCCTGAGTGCAGAGGAAATGACGCTATTTGGCTGGTTTACTGTCAAGCGTGCATTACTTTCTTTAAAGTTATAATTCCTCTTTGTTGACTATCCCTTTCAGTCCCTCTAAACAGAGTCTTAGTTTTATACACAGCCACATGTAGCTCTAAGTTTTCTCCAAGGAGGGTTTAATCTGCTGTGACGGCTGCTTTTGGATAATTAATGGGGGGAATCACACCACTTTACCGGCAACATAAACACATGTAATCCTGTATTGTCAGGCTGTGTTAGGGAGCAGGCGGTGTTGCACAACGTGGGCCTGATAAACGGGTTGATCCGGCTGTGTTAACTTGGCAGGGATTACTGATGGATATTAGGTAACCTGGTCCTGAATGAGACACAGTTAACGTTAACGGGATCAAACGCTTCAGCTGTGATATCTCTAAGACTGCTGTGAGCTACAGGAGCTGGAGGAGCTGGTCAGGGGCTCTGCAGAGATAACACAAGTAAGCTCAAGGGAAAAAGGATTTATTATTAGAAATTATTTTAAGCTACAGCTAGTGTTCTCACATCCAGGTCAAAAGCAAACATGCAGGATAAGAAAATAATCTGCAGAAATGTATTTATTATGTTGTGATGGATTAGTTCGTCTCTGAGTTCTTGTGTCAAAAAGGCAGCAATAAATATTTTATTTTTGGTTGCATGCTCATGTGATTTTATACATTTGATTAAAAAAGCTAAATTATGACAAAGTAAACAGATTTCTTCACTATAGCTGTGCCATCAAGATCCATCTCTAGTCTAGACCTGCTCTTCTGGAACAGTCTAAGGATAACATTCATATTAAAGGGGAAGGCACAGATGCTCGTCTGTTGTTCTTTTTAAGGGTTGGTTTATTGTTGTGTTTTGGGGATGGTTTGTTTCTTGATTGGTTGGTTGATTTATGGACTGATGGTTTGTTGGTTGCCTGGTTAATTTGTTGCCTGGTTGGTTTGTTGGTTAATTTGTTGACTGGTTAGTTTGTTGGTTGATTTGTTGACTGGTTGGTTGCCTGGTTGATTTGTTGGTTGCCTGGTTGGTTTGTTGGTTGCCTGGTTGGTTTGTTGGTTGCCTGGTTGGTTTGTTGGTTGCCTGGTTAATTTGTTGACTGGTTGGTTTGTTGGTTGATTTGTTGACTGGTTGGTTTGTTGGTTAATTTGTTGACTGGTTGGTTTGTTGGTTAATTTGTTGACTGGTTGGTTTGTTGGTTAATTTGTTGACTGGTTGGTTTGTTGGTTAATTTGTTGACTGGTTGGTTTGTTGGTTGATTTGTTGACTGGTTGGTTGCCTGGTTGATTTGTTGGTTGCCTGGTTGGTTTGTTGGTTGCCTGGTTGGTTTGTTGGTTGCCTGGTTAATTTGTTGACTGGTTGGTTTGTTGGTTGATTTGTCGACTGGTTGGTTTGTTGGTTAATTTGTTGACTGGTTGTTGGTTGGTTGGCTGGTTGGTTTGTTGGTTGCCTGGTTAATTTGTTGACTGGTTGGTTTGTTGGTTGCCTGGTTAATTTGTTGACTGGTTGGTTTGTTGGTTAATTTGTTGACTGGTTGTTGGTTGGTTGGCTGGTTGGTTTGTTGGTTGCCTGGTTAATTTGTTGACTGGTTGGTTTGTTGGTTGCCTGGTTAATTTGTTGACTGGTTGGTTTGTTGGTTGATTTGTCGACTGGTTGTTTGTTGGTTGACTAGTTGGTTTGTTGGTTGCCTGGTTAATTTGTTGACTGGTTGGTTTGTTGGTTGATTTGTCGACTGGTTGTTTGTTGGTTGACTGGTTGGTTTGTTGGTTGCCTGGTTAATTTGTTGACTGGTTGGTTTTTTGGTTGACTGGTTGGTTTGTTGGTTGATTTTGTCGACTGGTTGGTTTGTTGGTTAATTTGTTGACTGGTTGGTTTGTTGGTTGACCTGGTTGGTTTGTTGGTCGATTTGTTGACTGGTTGGTTTGTTGGTTGCCTGGTTGGTTTGTTGGTTGACTGGTTGGTTTGTTGGTTGACTGGTTGTGTACCGCCCTCGATATACTTGCTGAATATAGCTTGGCAGTCAGTTAAACAACTTCTGTTCATCAAAACTCTGGAGACAGTCATCTGTTTGTCCGCAGGTTTATTGACTAGAAAAGGGTGATACTAAGAACAAAAAAGGGCATAATCAGCAATAAGTATGCTGTAAGTTTCTTGGACATGTATTGTAGACATACTTTTATCATGAATAACATTGCGCCTTTTACAACTAGCTCACATTTCTTTATAAGTATTGCACAAAAAACAAAAGATTGGAATTAAACATAAGGATGTTGTTGACTGGTTGGTTAGTTCATTGGATTCTGTGTTCGTTGCTTATTTTTGTTTTGTTTGTTGAATTTAAAACACATTGTTTTCCCTGTGCATAAAATATGCTTTTGAAAATGAATGTTATTTGACTTTAGATGTGCTTGATAAATAACCCTTTATTGAATCTGTTTTCTTTAGTCAGACTTCACATTTATCATGAGAGACTTAAATCACTTATCTCACACAGTAAGATCTTCTAGTGATGTTTGCTGACAGTTCTTAATGGATTCATTCCTCTTCATCCCTTTTCATATAAAATAATGAAAGTTTTCAAAAGTGTTAGCTTTCTCGATACTGTAGATTATTAGAATAACAGAAGAATTGGTATTGTAAAGTTCAGAGACATTTAAAAACCAATACAGTGGGCTTTATTTAATTGTAATGACCATTAACAGTTACTATCCCACCTTAAATCTGTCTATTTGGTTTCTTCTCCACTCTTGATAACCGTTGGGCTTCTTTGTTTTTAGGCTGTCTGGTGTCGTCCAGGCGGTGACTGACTGACCGATGCCTTTGTCATGATGCTGAGCTGCAGCGCTCTGCTCATCGCCCTCCTGCTGTCCCAGGTCAGAGGCTTCCTGAACTCCTCGGAGGATGACGCCATCCCCGAGGAGTGGGTGCTGCTGCACGTGGTCCAAGGCCACATCGGAGCGGGGAACTACAGCTACCTGCGGCTCAACCACGATGGCAGAATCATCCTGCACATGCAAAGCCTCAAAGGAGACGCCGACCTCTACATTTCGGATGAAACCCTGCGTCCGAACTTCAACACCTACAAGCTGCAGTCGGTCACCTGCGGACAGGATGTGGTGGTGGTGCCGGGGGACTTCGCCAGGCCCGTGGGCATCGGCATCTATGGCCACCCGTCACACAAGGAGAGCGAGTTTGAAATGCGGGTTTTCTACGATCAGTCAGTCCCCCAGGACCCGTTTGATAAGGGCTCGTACACATCAGAGGACGGACAGACACAAAAGAAATCCCCTCAGGCTGCAGAGGAGGACTTTCAGGAGGAGGAGTCGATATTCTGGACGATTCTCATCGGACTTTTAAAAATTATTCTGGAGATTTTGTTTTGAAAATGGCTCTCCTTCCTTGCTGCAGTCACAGAAGGAGGAGATTTTTCTTTTCTGCCTTGATTCATTAAATATGATTATTTTCTTTCATTTTGTAAGGATGATAGAAATGTCACGCCAATCTTCATGTGGAATTTACACATCTTAGCGGGTCCTGACTTGTGATTTAACAAACATCTTTGATTCAGATTAAAACAGACGAGTTTAAAAAGATGCAGGTGAAACATGGTGATTGATTACTAGGCTGAATTTACCAGAGGATCCTGACTGAGGCTGGCTACTCCATAGATGATTTTCAGAGATGTACCAAATTTAAAAGCATGGGAGACCACAGACATCAGGACAGTTTCACCAGATTTTTAACATTATAATCCTCTGGACGCACTCACAAGAGATGTAGCCAGACTGTTAGACGACACCTGCTGTTTGTAGTAACGATTTCACAGCAGAGACTCCAAACAGAGGAGGAAAACATGCGCTGCTAACCAAGCTGGATTTGACATGTGCAGTTAGATCATACTGTGAAATATAAATGTTTGATCATTTCAGTTCTTATGATTCCAGATCAGGGGGTTCCTACTTGATTGGGAGCAGTAAAATAACTGCATCAACTTTGAGGCTGATTTTGGGGGAAGATTGGTTTACAAACCTCTAAACAAGCCTAAATTTATCTGCTTTGTAGCCAGCTTAACCCACAGTTTCCACATGGTCGTTTGGGCAGCGTGCTGCCTGTGCTGTGCAGCGTGGAGCTGATGACGCCCTTTTCTGGTCAGTCTTGGTGTTTCCCCAGCACTCACTATGGTCCGCCTCTAACATGTGCAAGAAGTGCCTCTGCACTCACACCAAGTCTATTTCCAGTCGAGTTGCTGCCATCCTACGTCAGTCTGAGCAGATCAGACAGGAAGCGTCCTGTCATTTTAAGATTAAACACTTAGGTACAGACGGCCAGAGGTTTATCACATCACTAAATCAACATTACATCAAAACAGGAAGCAAATGAACACCAAGTCAACCTCAGTAAGGCAAAGAAATGTGGCATTTCAGTGTTTTCTTTATTCCTGGGTGAAATTGTGACTTAGACTTCAGCAAGGGCGTGCTTCAGAGGCACAGGTGCGTCCCCGCAGAGACGGACCCTGTGGGAATTGTGGGTTTGTCAGACTTGGATTCCTCTGTTCTGTCTTATGAAGGAAAAAAGTGAATTTAAGTGGAGGTCCCTACACATGTTTGATAGTTTAAATTTGGAGCCTTTAATGATGAACTTCAGTTGAACCAAAAGGCAAAGGAGGCAGTTTAATTTGCTCTAACGTTCCTCTGTTTTTCTTTCCTTATTTCCTCTCCCCTTGCTTTAAAAGGATTTTACTACAATCTGTTAACATGAGCAGGAAGGTTGAATTTGTTTTCTGCTCTCCTCTCTCTCTTCCATGTGTTGGACGAGCTCACGATGCTGCGTTTGAGTTCAGTAAACTGTCAACCACTGAGCAGAAATGTTCACAGTGCCTTCAGATCGCTCCTCTGCTGTCGTCCTGTTTTTATGGAGGCAATTCAGTCTGATTTCTAAATAAAGCAGCTGTTATACAGACTGTTCAACCAATCCTCTGTCTCACTGGATGTTTTCTTTCTGATTTGATTAGAAAAACCTGAGGGTTAAAGGATGGATAGAGGTTGTAATAATACCAAAATGTTTGCTTTGATATGATACTGATAAAAACTATATCGTATAAAAAAGATAACAGACCCTTTTTTAATACCACGATGGTGAAGATGGGCTCCATGTGGAACTGGTATGCCACTATCTTTTCCAAAAGTTGCCAAATATGGCCTACCAATTGGTAAAAACTGAGGGAAAAAGGCCCCAACATCCCCAGCTTCACTGACATTCAACCCTCTACCTTTTACAATGACATCTTCCTTTAAAGTTTATGGAACATTCCATCCTCTGTCTATGAAGATGACATCATCTGTTAAAGTTTATAAAACATTCCCTCCTCTGCCTTTGAAGATGCAGTCATCCTTTAAAGCAGTGGTTCTCAACTGATGGGTTGGAACAGTTTTCAGTGGGTTGCGACTAGGTGTCTGAAAAAAAAAATGGTGGCAAAAGTCCTGAAGTCCTTATTTGGCATGCATCGATACCTTTTATTTACCCTGTTTTACTGTGAAATTGGGTAAATTTAAATGTTTGATCAATATTTCAACTTTTTTATCTCCTCTTCTTGCAATAAATGCCTACTTTTCCCATGATAATGGAGTAATTTCACAAGTTCTCTGGAAAATTGGCAAAAATTGACACATAATGATGGAGAAAGAGGGTATAAAATGTGTCAGTGTTGGCCCTTTTATTCTTTATATCAAGTGTTTTGGTCCAATCATACACCAAACTGCAACATATTCTATTAACTAAACATGCATTGTTTAAAATATTTTGGAAACTTGGGTCAAGATCTGTCATAAGACAGAGTGATGGGTCCTGAGCCCGGACCAGTCGAGAACCACTGCTTTAAAGTTTATAAAACATTCCCTCATCTGCCTTTGAAGATGATGTCAACCTTTGAAGTTTATAAAACATTCCCTCCTCTGTCTATGGAGATGACGTCATCCTTTAAAATTTATGGAACATTCCCTCATCTGTCTTTGAAGATGATGTCATCCTTTAAAGTTTATAAAACATTCAAACATGTCTTTGAAGATGATGTCATCCTTTAAAATTTATGAAACATTGTAACCTTCTCTTTGAAGATGATGTCATCCTTTGAATTTTATAAAACATTCAAACATGTCTTTGAAGATGATGTCATCCTTTAAAGTTTATAAAACATTCCCTCATCTGCCTTTGAAGATGATGTCATCCTTTAAAGTTTATAAAACATTCCCTCATCTGCCTTTGAAGATGATGTCATCCTTTAAAGTTTATAAAACATTCCCTCATCTGCCTTTAAAGATGACGTCATTCTTTAAAAACATTCCCTCATCTGCCTTTGAAGATGACGTCATCCTTTAAAGTTTATAAAACATTCCCTCATCTGCCTTTGAAGATGATGTCATCCTTTAAAGTTTATAAAACATTCCTTTATCATCATTTAAAGATGCAATCATATTTAGGTTAGGATTGTGAAAGTCAATCACAGATTCTGATTTTAGGCCTTACCTAAGAGCCTAACAAGATCAACATTTAAACATAAACTGTCAACCTCATTTTCCCCATTAGTAAAATATAAACACTGATAATAAATAATTCTGAGATGAAAAAAGTAAAAATGATAAGTTTAAAGGCTCAAAATCTGAGATAAAGTCACTTATTAGCTCAAAAGGTTGCTACATGAAATTCAAAGGCAAAACACTGATTTTAAAAGGCAAATATTTGAGATAGAAAGTCAAAACCACACGTTTGAAAGGTAAAAATGTGATTTAGAATTTTAAAATTGTGAACCTTGAAGGTCAAAACATGAAGAAAGTCAAAACCATAAGTTCAAGTCAGAACTTTGTGATGCAAAATTGAGAATATGAAATGACTTCTTTTACTCTGTACTTTTTCAGATTTTTAAATCTGGCCCAGACTCAATATGAGTTTGACACCCCCGCCGAGGTTAATGTCCACCTTTTTCTCATGCTAAAACCACCAATATGTATCAGCCAAAATCCAAACAGGTGCATCCCTACCATTCAGAGTTTGACAGAACAATCAAATGTCACTTCTTTGCAAATTATGAAACTTTATTTACAGAAAAAAAACATTCTTACAGTGTTTAAACTGCATAAAAAAACAACTCTGAATGTCAACATAGAGCTCCATGATTGTAGAACCTTTAAATAATTACTGATAAAGAAAAAGTCACTATGTGAGGTAATCACAGTCCTCCTCTCTATCAGGGAAGTGGGGTCCCCCTCCTCCTCTCCATCAGGACAGATTTGGGCCCCCTCCTCCTCTCCATCAGGACAGATTTGGGCCCCCTCCTCCTCTCCATCAGGACAGATTTGGGCCCCCTCCTCTCCATCAGGACAGATTTGGGGCCCCTCCTCCTCTCCATCAGGACAGATTTGGGCCCCCTCCTCTCCATCAGGACAGATTTGGGCCCCCTCCTCCTCTCCATCAGGACAGATTTGGGGCCAGCTGGATGCTGTTGATCCTCAGAACCGTCTGTGGCTGGATGATGGTCTTCGTCCTCTGGTACCGGTGTCTCTTCCAGAAGACCATGTGGATTTTGGGCCAGGATTCAGTCTTTTCGATCACGGTGGCCTCCACTCGGACCAGGTCCTTCCCCAGCAGGGGTCTCCCGATCAGGGTGAACTCCTCCGCCCCGACCAGCAGCACCTTCTCCATCCGGATCCTCTCCCCGCACTCCGCATCGATGTGGTTCTCGAGCAGGATCAGATCCTCGGGGGTCACCTTCCACTGTCTACCGGCGATGTGAACCACAGCGAACAGCCGGCCGAAGTCCTGCTGGAGGATCTTCTGGTTCACGGCGCTCACTACGGCCGAGTGTCGGCTCCGCTCCTCCTCCGGGGACACCGGGACTGGCTCTGGCCACGGTGGGTTGGAGAGGGAGGTCTGCGGGACCAGGGGTCCGCTAATGGTGCTGTGTGTCCGGATAGTAGCGGGGACGAAGGTAGGCTGTCTGGGTATCACCCTGCTGCATGTCCTCCACAGTAACACTCCTCTGCTCAGCGCCATCTTTACCGGAAGTGGAAGAATTCTTCTTCTCTTGGTTTAATAGAGGGTTGTAACCATGACTTAAAGGTGCCTGCCGCCACCTACTGGACGGTAGTGTAGAGATCTCCTTGTTTTAGTTGTCAGTATTTTTACCAGGTAGTTTGTCTTAGTTTGGACATGGAAATCTGGTTCTACTGTCAAAAAGTTTGTTTACAAAATCAAAACAATAGTACCGGACAAAAACTAGAGACTAGAGGGGGCAGTTTCCAATAGGGGCCCAACAATGTTAGAACTTCTGTTGTTAATCCAGATCATTCACATTTAAAAGTCCGTGATTTTGGATTTTTTTTTTCTTCAGGAAGTTTAAACTCCCAAAGAATCACAGAAAATGTTTGGATCCATTTGAGTCTGGCTTTAAAGCAGGGTGGGCAACTGGCAGCTTAGGGGCCACATTTGGCCCCCACCTCACTCAGTGTGGCCCCCAAGTCAATTTAAATACCAGTAAATTAAACATTTTAACAGAAAAGTACTGAATCTGCCATGAAATTATGAAAACACGTAAATGTCTCTAATAATCATACACTTCTGGTTTCTTCGTTTTATTTCATTAAAAACAATTTAAAACCTTTTTCAGTTCTTTTTAAATTTTTAAAACTTTCATTCAAATCTTTCATTTCTATTTTATTAATTTATATTTTTATTTTCTTTGTAATGTATTTGATTTATTTAATTAATTTTTAGTTATTTAATTTTATATTTCATTAGATTTTTTTTACTTTATTAAATTCTTTTTTGTTTTCATTTTTATTTAATCATTTACGTATTGATTTTACTTTAGCTTTTGTTGCATTTATTTTGTATTTCTTGATTGATTTCTTTTCAATGTATTTTTATTTATCTTTTTAGTATACATTTTAAAATTTAGTTCTTTTTTTTTCAAACCTATTTGTGATGGTTTTTTTTCTTAACAATAAAGATAATAAAATACAATTGTACGGTTTCATAGTGTCTATCAGTCTGTATTTATTTTACAGAGAAAAAGAAAGAAAAAAGAAAGATAAAATGGTAAAATGTGTTGTGTAACATTACTCCTTTCAGTCATTCACTCCCTCATGGGTTTGTCATGTTAGAATAATCCATAAGAAGCTGCCATATAGAGTCAAATATGAGTTTCTTTTCTGAATTGGGTTGTTTTGGTTCCTGGAGAGCTCTACAGTAGTTGGTTTCACTCCAAACAGAACTTCACTGGGTCTGATAAGATCTGTTTCTATAAAACCTCAGACAAAGTTTGGAATATCTTTATCTGTTCCAATAACTAACAAGTCATGGAACAGCCCAGAACATGTGTGCTAAAGATACTGGTTGAAAGGTTTATTAGTAAAGTTACCAATGTGGATGGGCACACTGAACTAAAGGTTTAGGAAAGTAATGTTAGACTTCATCACTAGGCAAAAAGGTGCACAAAAGTCAGGATGCATAAAGTAAAAGAAAATCCAAGAATGGACTAGAAGAGTTAAATAAATGGCATACATGGATTTAAAATGGCAAAAAAAAAGTGTAAATTCCATTATCTGAGTTTATCAGGGTCCATTCTCTGGGTTTATCAGGGTCTATTCTCTGGGTTTATCAGGGTCCATTCTCTGGGTTTATCAGGGTCTATTCTCTGGGTTTATCAGGGTCCATTCTCTGGGTTTATCAGGGTCCATTCTCTGGGTTTATCAGGGTCGATTCTCTGGGTTTATCAGGGTCCATTCTCTGGGTTTATCAGGGTCCATTCTCTGGGTTTATCAGGGTCCATTCTCTGGGTTTATCAGGGTCCATTCTCTGGGTTTATCAGGGTCTATTCTCTGGGTTTATCAGGGTCCATTCTCTGGGTTTATCAGGGTCTATTCTCTGGGTTTATCAGGGTCTATTCTCTGGGTTTATCAGGGTCTATTCTCTGGGTTTATCAGGGTCTATTCTCTGGGTTTATCAGGGTCCATTCTCTGGGTTTATCAGGGGCCCAGCCAACTCTGTTGGTGGGTCTGTGTTTTATATGGTTCCAGTAAATGTAATCATGTTAAATATGTTGACTCTTATCCAGGTTTTATAACTCTTTCATGTTGAATGTTTAACAATGGTTTGTGTGCTGGTTCCCCCAACCCCATACTTTCACCCCTCCCCTTCAAACATCCTGAGTCCGTCACTACTTTAGCCAGCCCTGAATATCAGTCCATAATGTGCAGATTAAATTACTTACAAAAAATAAATACTCCATATTTTTAACATCTTTCTCAGAGGAAGTGCAGTTATTCACATCAATATTAAATCTTATTTTCAAGAACTAGTTTGTCAGTTAAAACATCACTGAAGTTCCACTGAATATGAGGGTAGGGATATTTCCCACAGCCCCTGAACGCAGCCCCGCTCTGCCTCCATTTTGTGCCTCCGCTCCGGTTTCCGGGTTTCTGAGAAGGACCGATGATAAAAACGGTGTCAGCGGGGAGTTATGGCTCTGCTCGCAGGTCAGGAGTGCGGCTGAAGTTTTCCGTCGCTAGCTGAAGCTCTTCAAAGTGACTCTCCGTGCTCTCTGTAGGAAGCTGTAGTCCAAAGACGGGTTACTGAGGAGAATTATCAGCCAGCAGGACTGCGCTGACACTGACAGCTGGAAAGTAAACAGCTAACAGGCTAACTGCCGCTAGCTCCTCTGAAGCTAGCTAACGTTAGCTGGCTAACCTGGGTGAATGTTTGGTGCTTTGCCAGCTCCCTCCCATCCTAATTCTTGTCAAAGAGCTCGGACGGAGGATTGCCACAGCAGCACTTTCCATTCATGTGGTTTAGGAGGTCGAGACTTTCCGAGCTCCTGTTTTTAAAGCCAGGGTGAGTATCCTGATGAAGCTAACTTTACTCCACCTAAGTTTAAGCTAGTGCCGCCAGGTAGGTCTGATCCAGCGGAGAGTTACCTGGGAGCGGCTGGAGAGACCTGTCTGGGCCTGTTAGATCCTGTTTCACCGAGCCTAAAGTCACTCTCTCTGTTTTAATTATCCATCAGGAAACCCCTGCATCTGTCCATCAACTTCTATCAGCTTTATTATTGATCATGTAGAAATAACTGCGTGACTGGGGACGTTAAGGTTGTCCCAATTACCCGAAACTACATCAATATCACATAGGGCTGGGCGATATTGACCAGAAACCGGATTTTAATATTTTTATCTGACCAAAAAATTATTTTTTTCTTAGCAAAGAAATACATTTAACAGTCTAATCCACCTGGGTCGATGCCAAATGTAAGATTGACACCTTTATTAACAGCTAGCTGCACAATTTTAACAGAAATAAATAAAATCTAAATAGTCACCTGAGGCTTAAAAATTCTATTGAATCAAAATGTCCCCAGTTTAGTTAATCATTAACTCATCATTTTTCACATTTCTTCAGACCTAACAGCCCCGTAAATCTCTTTTTCCCCAAGCACAACCTTTTTATAGAGTTCGAGAAAAAAATCCCAGCGATTGACAAAGTCAGAATTAAGCGATTCAAGTCAAAATTTTGCTATTAAAGTCAACATTTAAAGATAAGAGTCAGAATTCATAAATTAAAGTCAGCATTCAGGGTTTGAGTCAAAATTTCAAGATTAAAATATGAATTCAGAGATCAGGTTACAATATAGAGATCAAAATGTGGATTCTAGTAAGTCAGAATTCTGAGATCAAAGTCAGAATTCTGAGATCAAAGTCAGAATTCTGAGATTAAAGTCAGAATTCTGAGATCAAAGTCAGAATTCTGAGATTTAAGTCAGAATTCAACAGATCTATGTCAGCTGAAGTTTTTTCTTTGCTCTTTCTGGTTCCTTAGACTTTAAAGGACTGAGTTTCTCCGTCTATACTACATCTACATGTCACTGATGGTTAACACGAGTTTTGAAATGTATGCATTTTAGAAGTCCAGAAACACACAGATCTGCAGGCCTTTACTGTCTGTATTGATGTGGTCAGAACTGTCTGTAGTTAATTTTTAAACCACATGCTGTAAAACATCTCTGTATTTTAATGGCTGATCATATCAGAGCCTTTAGATTGTGACTGTTTAATAAGACAGCTGTCATAGAGACACATTAGTCCACCAAAGCGCTGCAGACATTCTCCTGCAGCGCTTTAATACTGAATCATTGCCAGGTTGTTCCTAATGATTGAAAATCCTGCCCTGACTTTTTCAGGACTAAACGCTGTAGCTGTTTTTACAGTGAAGAGCTGTCGGAGCCTGAAAAAGCCTCGAAACCCTGGCTCATAGCTGCAGGCCTTTAGCTGTCTGTATTTCCTTGACCACAAAAGCGTCTGACTTCCTGGTTCAACCCCCACCACTCTCTCGTTGGGTTTCTGTCTGCAGCGTCACTCTGTTGTTGTGCAGAGACGTTTATGGCCGTCTCTTTTATTGTTCATAGACCGTTCTGAAGCAGAGCTTCCTGTGATCTTGACCTAGTTTGTGACCTCGGTGCTCTTTGATCTTTAATGCACAGGATTAATCAGATTATCAGGGTCAAGGTCAGGACCTGTTGCTCTCAGAGCTTTTATCCTGTATAGCTGTCACCTCACTGCTTTTAGAGAGGGTAGATATATTGACCTGTGGGGTTTCTCACTGCAGAAGTATCAGTGATGGCATGAGGCTACCCTGCATTACAGTGGATATTTATGTTCTAGGTGTGTTTAGTGGTTATAAAATAACAGTAAGAATTAATCTACTTAACAATGATATTGTAAAACCTTCCCTAAATTTACCTGTTGTCTTACTGCCAGGAGTTTGTAAACTACATTATACAGGTGGAAGCAGGCCAGACCAAGCT